>NW_028143401.1:0-104122 GCF_977018435.1 Lepisma saccharinum | reverse complement strand
TTAAACCATAGGAGCATCCCCCAGCTAACCCCAAGGCTCGACCAAACATACCCCCAGCAAACAATTTCCACTTCTATACTTGTGTTCAACATACTTGTATTCAGCAAATAGGTGGGGCTTTCAGACCGAATAGACAAGCAAAAATTCTTACTTGAAAACGAACCTCCAGAAATATATGTAACCTTTCATAACCGACAAGCCCAACGTCACTCACACTGGACCGTTTCCTGAATAGCGTGCGTCACGTCGCGTCGGTCGGGTGTTCGCGCATGTGCAGTGAGTGCTTTTTATAGACTGGAAAAGCCTGTGTCCATTGTCACTTGTCGGTCTGAAAGCTCCCTATATATTGATGAAGGAATTGGGAGCATAAAAGTCGAAACATTAATTTGCCTCAAACATCGCTCTGAAGCTCGCAAGTTGAACGCTCATTCACCCCACATTCCACCGGATGCAGAGCCGAGCAACAATAATTTTCCACTCGGCTCTGCACAGTCAGCAAGGCAACGGCCCTCGCCAGCGGTGAGTGCACCTCCACTGTAAATTTCCATCTGCATCCAGGGATACCCCAGGTGCACAGTGGAGGTGCAAAGTCCACCAACCTATGACTCAAATCCAATGTATAAAACCGCTGGAGACAGTAAATCGATCTCTCACTTCGCTCCAATATCACCACCAAACTGATCGACGAGAAGAGGACGACGGCCTGCTGAGAGATCGCGACACTACGAGGCGGCAACAAGCGAGAAGTCCATAAGCAGTCCGGATTAAGCCAACCGAAGAATCTGCAAGAATAAAACAAGTCGCCGAATTGCCTGCCGTCCCTTATCGTCATCTTCGATCTCTCCAGCGGACACCTGTCACCGTCGCCGACGCCAGAAGCCCAGGGCCAGACCAACAGCAAGGGGTGAGTAGCGTTCAACAACACAGGCTCCCAACAATCCTTCATCAGTCTCCTTAAGGGTAGAGGTGGTTAGCCAAGTCAAACTTAAGACCTATCGTATTTATCTGAGCTACGTCCCGGCGTGACTCGATCCCGTACCCCTGTGAAGTTGGCCCGACCCATTCGCGTTGCCCACTTCAAAACTAGTCAGGACGTTAGTTCTTCGTTAGTTCTCGATAGTTCTCATAAAATTTTCGTTAGTTCCGAAAATACATAGAAACTATTAAGGAAATAAATGGGTCGGGCCAACTTCACACTTTTTCGACCCATATTCAAATTCGAACCGAAAACCATCCAGATCGATTGATTTTCGTTAGTTCCCGTTAGTTCTCATAAAATTTTCGTTAGTTCTCAAAATTTATCCAATTTATTCGCCGAACAAAAAATCGAGGTAATTTGCAGTTTTCCAGTTTTCACACGGAAATTTTATTAAAAAATGGTCCGTATTGGTAGAATGTAGAGAGTATGAGTCAATTTTGTTGAAACTTTAGTCATTTTATCAAATTTATTCAATTTATTCACTGAATAAATGCTTAGACGAAATGTGTTGTCCTGAACGGCCAAATATCGTTGCCCACCTCAAACCTAGTCAGGACGTTAGTTCTTCGTTAGTTCTCGATAGTTCTCGTAAAATTTTCGTTAGTTCTCAAAATTTATCCAATTTATTCGCCGATTAGAAAATGGAAGCAATTTGAAATTTCCCAATTTTGACACGGAATTTTTCTCAAGAAATGGTCCGTATTGGTAGAATATAGAGAGTATGAGTCAATTTTGTTGAAACTTTAGTCATTTTATCAAATTTATCCAATTTATTCACTGAATAAATGCTTAGACGAAATGTGTTGTCCTGAACGGCCAATTTTCGTTGCCCACCTCAAACCTAGTCAGGACGTTAGTTCTTCGTTAGTCCTCGATAGTTCTCGTAAAATTTTCGTTAGTTCTCAAAATTTATCCAATTTATTCACCGATTAGAAAATGGAAGCAATTTGAAATTTCCCTATTTTGACACGGAATTTTTCTCAAAAAATGGTCCGTATTGGTAGAACATAGAGAGTATAGGTCAATTTTGTTGAAACTTTAGTCATTTTATCAAATTTATCCAATTTATTCACTGAATAAATGCTTAGACGAAATGTGTTGTACTGAACGGCCAAATTTCGTTGCCCAACTCAAACCTAGTCAGGACGTTAGTTCCTCGGCAGTTCTCGATAGTTCTCATAAAATTTTCGTTAGTTCCGAAAATACATAGAAACTATTAAGGAAATAAATGGGTCGGGCCAACTTCACACTTTTTCGATCCATATTCAAATTCGAACCGAAAACCATCCAGATCGATTGACTTTCGTCAGTTCCCGTTAGTTCTCATAAAATTTTCGTTAGTTCTCAAAATTTATCCAATTTATTCGCCGAAGAAAAAATCGAGGTAATTTGCAGTTTTCCAGTTTTCACACGGAAATTTTATTAAAAAATGGTCCGTATTGGTAGAATGTAGAGAGTATGAGTCAATTTTGTTGAAACTTTAGTCATTTTATCAAATTTATTCAATTTATTCACTGAATAAATGCTTAGACGAAATGTGTTGTCCTGAACGGCCAAATTTCGTTGCCCACCTCAAACCTAGTCAGGACGTTAGTTCTTCGTTAGTTCTCGATAGTTCTCGTAAAATTTTCGTTAGTTCTCAAAATTTATCCAATTTATTCGCCTATTAGAAAATGGAAGCAATTTGAAATTTCCCAATTTTGACACGGAATTTTTCTCAAAAAGGTCCGTATTGGTAGAATGTAGAGAGTATGGGTCAATTTTGTTAAAACTTTAGTCATTTTATCAAATTTATCGAATATATTCACTGAATAAATGCTTAGACATAATGTGTTGTCCTGAACGGCCAAATTTCGTTGCCCACCTCAAACCTAGTCAGGACGTTAGTTCTTCGTTAGTTCTCGATAGTTCTCGTAAAATTTTCGTTAGTTCTCAAAATTTATCCAATTTATTCGCCGATTAGAAAATGGAAGCAATTTGAAATTTCCCAATTTTGACATGAAATTTTTCTCAAAAAATGGTCCGTATTGGTAGAATGTAGAGAGTATGGGTCAATTTTGTTGAAACTTTAGTCATTTTATCAAATTTATCCAATTTATTCCCTGAATAAATGCTTAGACGAAATGTGTTGTCCTGAACGGCCAAATTTCGTTGCCCACCTCAAACCTAGTCAGGACGTTAGTTCCTCGGCAGTTCTCGATAGTTCTCATAAAATTTTCGTTAGTTCCGAAAATACATAGAAACTATTAAGGAAATAAATGGGTCGGGCCAACTTCACACTTTTTCGACCCATATTCAAATTCGAACCGAAAACCATCCAGATCGATTGATTTTCGTTAGTTCCCGTTAGTTCTCATAAAATTTTCGTTAGTTCTCAAAATTTATCCAATTTATTCGCCGATCAAAAAATCGAGGTAATTTACAGTTTTCCAGTTTTCACACGGAAATTTTATTAAAAAATGGTTCGTATTGGTAGAATGTAGAGAGTATGAGTCAATTTTGTTGAAACTTTAGTCATTTTATCAAATTTATCCAATTTATTCACTGAATAAATGCTTAGACGAAATGTGTTGTCCTGAACGGCCAAATTTCGTTGCCCACCTCAAACCTAGTCAGGACGTTAGTTCTTCGTTAGTTCTCGATAGTTCTCGTAAAATTTTCGTTAGTTCTCAAAATTTATCCAATTTATTCGCCGATTAGAAAATGGAAGCAATTTGAAATTTCCCAATTTTGACACGGAATTCTTCTCAAAAAATGGTCCGTATTGGTAGAATGTAGAGAGTATGGGTCAATTTTGTTGAAACTTTAGTCATTTTATTAAATTTATCCAATTTATTCATTGAATAAATGCTTAGACGAAATGTGTTGTCCTGAACGGCCAATATCTTGACTGCGGTTACAGGCGCTAGAGTCTCATTTGCCTACAAGAATTCAGTTTACAGGATGTACTATTCAGGAGGAAGGTTGACATTTGAGTGTGTTCGAAAAGGTCACACTTACAGCCCAAATGATCTGTAAAAAAGATACGAATTACTGGATACGATGATTAGGTTTGATGAATTCCTTATGTCCTGATTGCTTTCTACACAAGGTAAGAGGGAAATCGAGAGAGAGAGAGAGAGAGAGAGAGAGAGAGAGACTTGGGGTAGATACGTGTTAGTCAAACTCACCTAATGCCTTACGTTTGTACTGCCCACTTTAATTTATCAATAAACAGCTTCTGCCCACTCGGTCGAAAAATACTGCCGACGTCCCTGTCGACCCATATTCAACTTCGAACCGAAAACCATCCAGATCGATTGATTTTCGTTAGTTCCCGTTAGTTCTCAAAATTTATCCAATTTCCTTGCCGAGCATATATTTTTATTTAGTTCTTAACATTAGTCCAAGAAATATGGAGGCCATTTGTGGTTTCCCTATTTTCCGCAGTCGAGTTTGACGATACAGAGGTCCATGTTAGGTTTTAAACAATATTGCCCTGTTTTTTTGTAATACTTAGGTAATTTTGACAAATGTATCCATTGTATTCATGAGATAAATGGGTTGTGAAAATTTGGAATTGGAAGTGGTCGGAGAAAACAGTTTCTTTTTAGGGGGCGGAGATTTTTTTTTTTTTGGCGGGTTTCTTGTTTCGCCCTTTCCGCCCCGCAAAGTGTTTCATATTAATTAAAATAGATTAATTGGCCTCAATTTTCTAGTTCCACATCTTTGATCTATATCACTAATGTAAAAGCACATTTGTATCTAAATTTAAGTTACAGCTTTCGAATAGGTACAAAAGCAGTTGTTGGGAAAAGATTTGCTTTCTTGAATGGATGTATTTCCAAGTTTTATCATCATATTTCAGTAAGCTTATTACGTCTACCATATACACTCACATATCTAAAGTATTTTCGTATATATTTTATAATAGAATCTAATACTACAAAATTCATCTCTTGAATTTGCCATATGAACATTCATATGAAGCAAGAGAAAAAGAAAGAAAAAACATATTTGTATTCTGTCTTTCAAGTGTATCATCTATAATGTAACTTAATGGCTGCTGAATCTGGTCATGGAGCAAGTCCTGTTGCATTTTGCCAATCTAATGTAGTGGTTCTGAACCGTTGTGAAATCAAAGAGCGATAACTTAAATTTATTCTAGTCGTTGATCTACTAATATATATATATATATATATATACACACACACACACACTCCTCACAAAAAGTTTGGAATATTACTCTATTAGGCACAACAAATTTGGAATGTTATTACATTAGGCAATAGGTGATAGTCACAGTGGCATATGTCGGCGAAAAGACGGGAACGTCGACCATACAAATACCATGTGTTGTTGATTTTCAAGCCCGTGTCTATCACCTATTGTCTAACGTAACAATATTCCATACTTTTTGTGAAGAGTGTGTGTATATATATATATATATATATATATATATATATATATATATATATATATCCCTTCTATTTTTTAAAAAATATTATGCAATTCATATTGACAATTTAAATTAAATATTAATAAATATATTATGGCTTACGTTATATTTCCAGGCTTCATAGCAAATATAAACTTGGGTTTAAAATAATTGTCAGCCACTAAACATAAGTTTTTCTCTTGGCCCGGTACCGGGCCACAGTCCGGCAGTTGAGTGCTCGGTAACCCTAAAACTGAATCAGAAACAGAAATAGAGTGGCCACAAACGGCAAAAAAATCCACTTAAAGCAAAGAAGAAAAAAATGGCTTTCCTAAGACTGTTACATTTAATAAGTAAAAATCCGTGACGTTCTTCACCGGAAGTTTGTTGTGTAGCAAGAGAAGAAGGCTTTGGGGGGTGGGGGTTCTAGATCCGACAAAGTAGAATGTATGCACATCATAATTATTATGCACAGTCCAATTAGCATAATCGCTAGACTTTCTAATAAACAGAAATTCACTTTGAAACTTACACTTCCTTTTGGGTGTCATAATGAACTTGCCCCCGATCTTTTGTGACTCTTTGCCCCGCACTATGTCGTCTTAATGCTAAGTCTTGTCTACCTACGAAAAATGTCGTCCGCCCCCCCGCCCCGAGTTTTGGCACCCAATCGATGCTACTGGAATTAACTTAAATTCAACACCACAGACAGAAGGAAATAACAGATCTCTGCTGCACATTATTGCAACTCAGCAACTGTTGTATTATTGAGAGGAAGCGATTCAATGTGCAGTTTGTTTTGTGAAATGACCATTTGAAATATTGTTCACACATTTAAATAGAAATAATTTTCATGAAAGTATAGTATTAATTATTTCTGCTTTCCCACCCCACTCAGGGATATTTGTGCGTCCCCAAAGAACTTTTCAGGACACTGGGATAAATTATACCTTTCCGGAACTGTCCTGGAAAATGCGGGGCGTATAGCAACTCCTAGCATTCCCTCTTTAAAATTGTGTTTGTTTATGCCCAGATATGCTAATTGGGATTGGACCTACGGCTGAAAATGGAACCCGGACCACTGTGCCATTACTTTATGCCATCAGGGAGGCTCATTCTTTTGTTATAGATATATACATAAGATTAAATAAAAAAAATCCGGCAATTTTTCAACAACAGAACTCAAAGTTATAAGATACGTTGGGCTCTAAATTTCCATTGCAGTAGCATACCGATCGTAAGTATTACATTAGGTATGTATACATGCAGTTCTGCACACGTATTATGAATTGTAAATTTTCTAATTGCCTTGAAACATCTAATAGTTTAATATTAACATTTGCCTCATTTTTATGACATCACCGGCACAAACACATGAAAGGGTGTTTTATGTCTATTATTATTATTATTTATTTAATTAATTATTTTATTAATGCTCAGATAGGTTAATCAGGACTGGGCCAACAGTTTTAAAATGGAATCTGAATTACTATGCCATATGTCTCCAAGAGTATCAAACCTGGTACCCATTGATTACAAGACAACAGTGTTACCACTATGCCCCTGTGTAGGCACGTAGGACAAAAATAAATGATACCCTATCTCAGTTATCTCTGGAGCAAGCGCAAGAGATCAAGCCTCTACGCAAATAGTGACGCGAGACGGGTCATCCAATGAACACGTGGAAGCGACTGCAGTTACTAGCATTCGCAGCAGCGTGTACTGCTTCGCTCTGCCCACTCGATCTCCCCCACTCCCTTTCTACCGGTATGCGCGGCCTTGCTCCAGAGATATTCTACTCAGAGAAGAAATTGCCGACATGTCTCTCGTTGTTGCTACATCATGTAAAATTATTTAGCTAGTTCCAAATATAACATTACGAGGCTCTAAACTCTTAACTGACACTTCAAGTGAACCTCGCATACATTTAGAAAAAGAAAATAGAAATTTATCCACCTCATATTACTACACCTGACTACAAAACTCATTACATACTGTTGAAAAATCTGCAAATGCAAAAAAGGTAACAATATATGACTTTAGCAATGAAAACTTTCTTGCGTAGTACAGGATATTCCAATCCAACAGTTTAATTCATTATATTTCCTTATGCGAATAAATGTAATATGATATTGTTTTTAATGTAGAATTCAATTCGGGTTGAAAATCTTTGTACTTGAGCACTGGACGTGTAATGTGGTGGTTTAAATTGTATTTTAGTGATATATATTTAGTAGAAACGAAATTTAAAAAAATAAATTGAATGATGCTAGAAGTATTGAAGCTCACACAGTTATAATTATGTTATCAGGTTAATACATGTGCCCAGTACCTTGCTTATAATAATTGCAAAATTGTGAGTTTCCAACTACTATCTTGTAGGGATTTGTGTAAGACAGCAGCAGGGAGCATGGGATGCTGGAGATTAGAATAGAATATTGATACGGTGAAAGTTACAGGAGGCAGTGGTCTGAAAATTTGGGAAACCACTCTATAGTGCAGAAGGCCTTAGAAAGATCGCTTCGCGGGCTTACAGCAGACAACAATATGGGGGTGTGTCTGCGAGAACCAATCAGATCCGCGAATGAGCGAGCCCGGTTGCCACAGCTAACTCGCTGCACCCTTCTGGTAGGGTGAATGACCTCTGCCTCCTGCTACCTCGGCCTGTTTGTTCGGCTGAGGAGCAGACGACACGAGAGTATCGGCAATAGTGTGCGAGCTACGTCTGCTGTTAGCCCGCGAAACGCTCTTTCTAAGGCCTTCTGCACTATAGTAATTGAAAAGGAAGCTTTTACCCTTTTTTTTTAAATCAGAATCCTACTGCGATGTTACATTAATAGGATGAAATGGTTCAAACAAGTGAAACCTCTGCTCACATGAGAAGTACGATATTTCACAATTTCTCTTGCCCTTGATATCCTTTGTTCCACTTTTTTTGTTGCGGCACAACAAAAGATGTCTGTCCGAGGAACGTGCCTTTCTAACGATTTTTACAAGAAAATTGAACATGTTGGAAGCTCAAAGATATTTATGTAATAACCGTAATAGGATATGTATTTATTACATGTAATTATTATTGCACACATTTCTGTGTATTTTTTAGCGGTGGATGTTTATATGTTATTGGAAGGATTTGGCCAACCACTTAAGTGGAAAGGAAGAAACAGGTTAACACGACCAGGTGGAAATATCTGTTGTTTACTCGTAATTTAATGGTTAAAAGGCGAATAGCTGGGTGGGAAGTAACTCATTGTTTTCACAAGTAATTGTGAGTGTTGACAATTAGTTGAACATGTATAGGGGACGCTTGCAAAAATTAGTATGAAACGGGGTAGGCTGACAATAAGAAGTGGTTTTCCCTGATGGGAATAACATTTGTTCACTTCCTTTCATTTACCTCTTCACACCAGAGTAATTACTCGAAGGCAAGGATTTGTTTGCAGCACCAATATATTACTTCCATCATTCACGACCTCTTTCCTTTTGTGATGTACAGTCCTACCTGTCGACCTAATGCCATCCTCCGTGGTGCCTTATTTAGAAATATCTATTGTTCGTAATGGGTCGTTTCAGGGACATCGGACGCAGCAGTAAGCTTTCACGGCCGTGATGTGTAACAAAGCTTCCTTTCCAGTGCCAGGTGTGTACAGGTGTTCGCAAGGGCTGCGTTCTGCCGTGAAAGAAATAGCTGTGAAAGCATTCCTAGACTGGATTCTGTTGTAATTGTAATTTTACCGTTAATGGAGAGAGTTGGTTTTGTTGTAGAACTCAGGGGCTCTGACATTTAGAATTGAGCACGCTACTGAATTTGACTCAATTTCACAGATTATTATTATTATTATTATTATTATTATTAAAGCTACCATTTTGATATTACAATAGATATGCAAGTTCGAACGTCAAATTCAAAGTAGCCTTTTTGCAGTGGCGTGCGCGGGATTTTCGAAAGGAAAAGGCTTCATATACTATTTTAGTAGTCCGTCCTCATTTTTTTCTTTGCATGCCTTTCACATTCTTTTTTTAGAAATACTGGGTCAAAAGGTATGACCCTCATCAACACACACCCTTAGGCACGCTATTGCCTATTTGAAATCATTAAGAACTCTAAGGATTGTGTAACCGAGCTACAACCAGGGGTCTCGGGTTCCAATCTCGGCCTGGGAATGGGTAATTGTGACTGTCCATTCATTAATTTCATCATATCATCACTCATCCCCATCTTCTCAATTATCCAACAAGTGACAGGAAGGCGAAGTAAAATAAACTAAATCAATCAGCCAAATCAAGGGATTGTGTGGTGGTTATTACTAGAATTGTATAATAATTGGTCCGTTTAAGGTTAAATATTCCCTCCATAAAATTGTAGACACGGGCAGATTTAAATACCTAGGTATATGCGCTGAATGTAATATTTAAAGTGGAGGATGTCTTTCCCTAGGCTATTGTAATTTAAGTAAAGCAGTCTCTTCCCAGCCTATTCTCAAGGCTCAGAGAAATGCCCCCATTTCGAGTACCAAAACTATTAAGAAATCAGCTGACGACATACGTAAATGTATTTACCGCTTTTTCCATCACTTCTGAAATTTTATATCAAGAAGATAGTAATTTATTCGCTAGAAATTATAGGAATATATCTACTTTATATGGAAAATTTTCGTGGACTTCCTGAGCTTCAAGCAAAGACGAATGCGATTGTTCTTTTTTCTGGATTTAAATCTTCTTCCACTACAAATAGTTGTATATCATGTATCTTGTCAAGTGTACTTTGGTTAGGTGTTGCAAGACCGAAAATGATAGAAAGAAAAATGTAAGCAGAAATCAGTCCAAGGCCACGGTTTTACCCCCGATGTTGTCTACGCTACCACAGTTTTTCCTCTCTCGCTGGCACTAAACAACAACAAATTAAACCATTGGAAAAGCTGAAATTTGTAACCCAATGGTAAGATCTGTAATATGCATAAAACACATCTAAGAAAATAAGTCACTGCGCCCTTGATATGAGCTGAAGTTGTAATGGTATTCGGCATACAAAGGGACAAAATACGGGGCAGCACAACTTCACAGACGATTATACTGTATCTACATCTAGTTGACAGAGCCTCGACCATGTAGTTCTAGGTCATACTTCGTGAAAAACTTTTAGTTGCCTTCGAAAGTCACCCCTTACACTTTGGTATAAAAAATAAACTCTTAAAAAAAACGAGAGCTTAAACGCCCCTGTGAAGTTGACCCGACCCATTTTCGTTGACCACCTCAAACCTAGTCAGGACGTTAGTTCTTCGTTAGTTGTTATAAAATTTTCGTTAGTTACGCAAATACATAGAAAATGTTAAGGAAATAAATGGGTCTGGCCGACGTCACACTTTTTTGACCCATATTCAACTTCGAACCGGAAACCATCCAGATAGATTGATTTTCGATAATTCCCGTCAGTTCTCATAAAAGTTTCGTTAGTTCTCAAACTTTATCCAATTTATTCGCCGAACAAATAATGGAAGCAATTTGCAGACTACTCAATCAATGTAACACTTTCTGAGGACAGTAGATTCTGTGTTGTAGTAGAGGCAACATTGTTATGAGTTCGCTTATTAATTGTATTTTTTTTTTAATAACATAAATAGGAGGTGGTCCAACACCATAAAGTTTGTTGAACTGTACCATGAACATAAATGTCTGTGAAATTTATGTAGTGTCTATACAGGAACAAACAGAAACAAGGGACGTATGAGGCCATAGTGCAGGAGATGGGATTGTATGGATATGACGTTGGGATGAAAACTTGAAAATAAAAAAAGAATACGCTCTACGTACAACCAACAACTGCCGAAAATAGAAAAATCAAAGAAGTCATGTCATGTCCTCGTGCATTATTGTACTCATTTCTCATTAAAAAAAAACCAAAAAAAAACAACCTGTGTAACCCGTTGCAGGACCTTTTTTTTCGCCAACGACGGCATCCAAAATAGCTGAAGCCACTATCGCACTTTGCTAGACTCGAGTAGAAAGTGTGTAAGCAGCGGCTCCGTTACTTTGTAACCCCATGTTTTTGTACCATCAAAACCTCATTTGCCAAATTTTGCACTATTTTTGTGCTACTCAAAAATGCTAAAAATAATATTTGTACCATTCAATTTACCGTCGAAAAAAATCAATTTTGGGGTTACAGGATAACGTCTTAACCTCATCATCGGCTTCGGCTAAGTTATCCACATCAAAATATTGTACTATTTATGTACCATTTTGAACTACTATTTAAGATTTTTAAATCCGTCAGGAACAGCCAGAAAAAAAGGCGGGAAAATTTGTACCTTGCAACCATATACAGTACTTTTGTACCGTCTCGAGTTGCTTCGTAGAATATTATGCTATTTTTATACTATTTTTTAAAATTAAACCTTCTACACACCTATTTTGCAATATGTGGATATCCGATTTTTATACCGTTCTAAAAAATCCCCTCCCCAAAATTTTCAAATTTGTATTTATTACTTAGAGGCAGCAATTCACGGGAAAAAATTGGACAAAATTTTATCGAATGTGTGAGAATTTTATCTGCTTAATGTTGAAATAAAATCTTCAGAATAAGTACTTTCTAATAAGCCCCTCTTTGATTACTGTACCGTTACTGAAAACCCGAATATAATATTCAATTTTTTTTTTTTTTACTTTGAAGTACTAATCCATATGAATACATGAACAAAATATTCTGATATTGGTGAGGTTTAGAGGTCTTCAAATCATCAATGCAATTTTAAAGAAATGTACTTTGTATCAAGTTTCTTTCCGGTTTTTGTACCATCACGGAAAATCCGGGAAATATTTTAAAATGTCTCCTTCCTCGCAAAGACACACACTTCACAAGAAAATTATGGATTAAGGACCATGCCTCAGAATATGCTGTTAGGAAGATAAAAGAAACTAACGAAGGACTAAAATTAAATGGTGTGACTCAGTTGTTAGCATATGCAGATGATGTAGACTTATTAGGGATGATATAAATACAATTAAGGATAATGCTAAAATATTTTTCAAAACTGCTAGAGAGATAGGTTTGGAAGTTAACAAAGAGAAAACTAAATATATGGTTACAGGTCGAAACCAAATGTTAGGTAATAATCAAAATCTAATTATTGATAACAACTGGTTTTAACCAGTTTCCAAATTCAAATACTTAGGAGTAATATTAACAAGCGAAAATTATATTAAAGAGGAAATAAAAAGTAGGCTTAATTCAGGAAATGCATGTTACTTCTCTCTTCATAAACTTTTGTCTTCTCGTTTAATATCTAAGAAACTAAAAGTTAAAATATACAAAACAGTAATTTTGCCTGTAGTATTATATGGGTGTGAAACTTGGTCCCTTACATTGAAAGAGGAACATGAATTGAGAGAATTTGAAAATAAGATCCTTAGGAAAATCTTTGGACCTAAAAGGGATGAGGAGACAGGTGAGTGGAGAAGGTTACATAATTTAGAACTACATAATTTGTATTCATGTCCAGACATTATTAGAATAATTAAATCAAGAAGACTTAGGTGGGCAGGCCATGTGGCATGAATGGGAGAGGAAAGAGGAGTTTACAGGATTGTTGTTGGGAAACCTGATGGTAAGAGACCTGTAGGAAGGCCAAGACGATGATGGAGGGACAACGTTGAGATAGACCTAAAGGAAATCGGTAGGGATGGAAAAGCGTATATAGATCTTGCTCAAGATAGGGACAAATGGAAGGCCTGTGTTGCTGCAGCCATGAACCTTCGGGTTTAAGAAGGCTAGAGAGTTAGTTAGTTAGTGCTCAGAGTTTAACTCACAAAATGATATAAATAGTGAGTTTCCCTACAAAAGTACTATATATTATCTTTCAAAAACATATTTATTGATTTACTAGCTGATTGCCCTGCGTTGCCCGGGTATTTAATGAATTCTAACTATAGCGTAAAATGTAACTAATTTTATTTACAGGTATTTAAAAGTATAAGTAAAATATACAAATTATAAAGTAATATATTTTACAAATTCACTATAATATAAATTTAACAACAATTTATGAACAACATTTTTAGTTCCACCTCCAAGAGCAAGAATGAATAAGTTGATCGGCATTGGGAATGTCACTATTTATCTTAGCAACCCCGAAAATTATGGATTCCACACTAATATCGGTCGTTTTATATTTCACCCCCTTTTCACCACCCTTGGGGGTGCCAGAGGTGTCTTGGAGTTGAACGGCATTGGGAGTGTCACTATTGATCTTAGCGACCCAGAAAACTATTGTTTCCGCACTAATGTACGTCGTTTTACATTTCACCCCTTCCCAACCCTACCCCTAGGTGTGCCAGGGGTGTCTCGGAGTTGGACGGCATGGGAGTGTCACCATTCATCTTACCGACCCCGAAAACTATGGATTAAACCGTTTTCGATTATTTTTACATGTCATACCCCATACAACCCCCACCCCCGCGGGTGCCAGGGGTGTCTTACCCCCACAGTATTTCTTTCCAGGTTGCAAGTGGTACGCATCCCAAGTTTGGTTGAAATCGCTCCAGGTGTTCGAGAGTTATGCCGGTACACACATACATCCTCTTTTAGATATTACACTCGCGTACTTTCGACGTGGCCTTTGGCCACGTCTTGTACGCTCGCATGCATGACCTTCGGCCACGTTGTGGACGCAATCATGTTATAGATGGGGTTCCTCAATGATCTTAATGACTTTTAAAATGTCTGCATGTTGTATTGGATGAAGGGAAACAAGTGTATAAGTTCGCTAATTTGAAAAGTTTAGAAAATTACTTTATGTGTGTACTCTAATATTGTACAAATATTCAACACATTATTGTATATTTTTATAATAATAAACTTGGTAAACATTGTCCGTTTCAAAATAGTTAGATATTTCATATAAACGAATTGAATAGCGACGCTATATTGGAAAATTAGTATTTCCGTCTTCTTTCATTTTCACATTAAACGTCATTTAAAAAATAATTGTTTTCTGTTATTTCGTGCGCTCGTCGACGTGGTTCGCTTATTTGGAAAGTTTTCAACGTAACTTTGTGTGTACGGGCTCTAGTATGGTACAAATATACAAAATATTCAAAATTGTCTATTTTCATAATAATAAAGCGAGTAAGCAATAACCTTTTCAAGATAATTAGTTACTTTTTTGTATAAACGAATTCAATAGCGACACTAAATCGGAAAAGCAATATATTTTACGTCTCTTATCATTTTCGCATTTTAAAACGTGATTTAAAAATAATTCTTTTCTGTCATTCCCCTCGAATTCCTACCTCTCCTCTGTAATAAATTCTGACGCTCATATTTTGAAATTCGAAAAGTCTAGCATAATTCACTTACAGTAGTTTTCGGGGTGAAAATAAACTTTCTTTAAGTTCCCTAGCAACGTCCGTTTCCATGGTCAACAAGAAGCACTGCAAACTCTAAAGAATTGTTTGTCATTATACCTCTAAACATTTAGTTGAAACAACCACGATGTAGATATTTTCGCATTGAGTATACCAATGTATACGTACGTAATTGTATCTGGACTGAATCTTCTTCTTATGTAGATATCACCCTTGTTTGAGGCACCTTTTCAAAACCAGGAGTTGATTTATCTGTGTGTCTGATCTGTGAGAAATATAATGTAGCTGTAGCTAGACAATTAAGAAACAATGTGTGCTGCAAAAATGTCCGTGGAAACTGTTGCTAAGGACGTGAAGAAATTGCATTTTCTCCCTTAAAGAAGGGCCAAATGAGCGATTCTTTAATTTTCTCGGCCTTTTGGGACGATTTCATGGGGGGGTCGTAATCGGGCATTTTTTGCCTCCGGGGCTTCCTTCATGGAGAACATTTATGTCAGTGAATGGTGGGATTTGGGCTATATATATACGAGTATATTGGATTATTAAAGTTTGCACTATATTTCTGAGGAAACTGGAATATCGGGAATAATTCCGCAAATGATGACTGTTGGTCAGTTGTCGGAACACTACCAGAAGTGCAAAATCCCAAAAGTTCAACTTTAGCTGCTCAAATGGGTCAATCAGGACTTACAGGGGGATGAAAAGCACTGTGCAATATGCCTCCACCGGAGATTAAACCCGTGACTCCTTCATTACAAAGCCACAACGGTAACACCGACACATAGGGCAGGTGCTAATGGCCAGTTGTCATTATATATACACCCCCCCCCCCCTGGTTCCAGAACCTTTCCGACAACCTTCGGACCACACGCGGACAAGTAAGTGGTCGTTCACAGAACGTGTTAGTAAATAATGAATTGACATGTGAAAAGGAATCCATGAAATGCAAGTTACTGTGAGCAATATGCTAGGAAAATAGTCGCATTAGGAAATATGTGAAAATGGAAACATTTGAAACCCATGTCTAATGGCGTATCTTTCCCAGAAGGCAAACGATTTATTTTTGCATTGTGTTGTATTGACTCGAGTTGGTGATAAAAGGACAGCTATCGGGACACTCTGAAATCATTTTTGAGCCAACAGTGAGTCCAGCAGGTACATGTGGTCCAGAAGAGGAAGACGTTTATTTGCCACAACAAGACAGAAGAATATCCGAAGGTAAGTCAATTCGTATATATATATATATATATATATATATATATATATATATATATATATATATATATATATATATAGCATATACACATGAGTCATTAGGATATTTTATGTTGTGTTATCATGATTTCATGAATTTCTTCCGAATCATTAACTAATGTCCATTTTATTGCACACATGTGCCATTCTCATTTCTTCATCTAACGTATTATGTAACCTGTCCGTCTGTCCGTCCGTGTCAAATTTCAGAAACTACCATAAAGCTAAAATCAAAATCAAATTATAACATGGACTAAAGCATTTTTAAAAATTGTATTTCACATAACATCAAGCAATTGTCACAGTCCATGTTGAGCTTTTCAATATTATAATGAAATACCAAGTTCAGCCCTCCCCTCCAAAACATTCCAAATTCCGGGTACCCCACTATTGTTCTCAAATCCTCATCTCCAGTAAATTTGGGATAAACAGCTTTATACCTAGGTATTAGCTTATGTTGTATGAGAGTCACATGTTGTCAACAGTTTTATCACACTTATAGGGACGTCATAAGAGCCGACTGTCTCAGGTGCCATTCTTAAGGGGGCACCAATGGTTAACACCAAAACCATATCTTTCATTACATAAGCGTGGCACTTTGTTGTTTGAGATTAATTGTAAGTCCCCTTTATGTACAGAAAAACTAATCAGGACCCGACCTACAGTTTAAATTGGATCCGTATTCCTATGTGCCTCCACCCGGTGTGTGGCTATTTGTTTTAAAGGGAGGTCGATTTATTGTTGATAATAATTAATTGAAGTTACTTTTTAATAACATAATAAGTATGTCGCAAAATCATGTAGTAATTTAAGCTAAGAGATTACTGTTATTTTGATGTCATTATGAAGGTATTAAGTAAACACATACCTGCAATAAAAATATTCTTCAACAGCAACACTTAATAATATTATTAAAATAATGCATAAAATGCATATTTTTCGTCATAAAATATCGTAATTATATAACATGGTCATGTTCATTTTATTGGAGGAAGGTAGAAAGTAAGGGGGGGGGGGGGCTGCCAAAAATCCACCTAACCCTGGTGAAAATTTTATCCTGCTTCAGCTTCAGGGTGGACAGAATGCCTATAATTTATGTTGCCTTAAGCTGCATTTACGAAATCTGTAAGACCACAGAGCTCTGTAGCTGTAGTTGTTTCTGGCAAATCGATAATTTTTACTGGCGGTAAGACAGGCTTTCCTGAAGTTCCCTCATCAGTGCACTGACATTTGTTTTCTGGATGCCGTGATTGATATAAAATCACATTTCGAAATAATCAAAATAGAATATCTTGCCACAACGAATATGATGGGAACCTTCTTTGTTTGGATAACAATGTGAATATCAAAATACATTTCCATTTGAAAGTTTGACACATCCAAATTTTATAAGCCATCCAGTGGCAAAACACATATGAGAGAAAATGTACTAAATACTACTAAATACCACCTGCTTGTCTCTTCCGACTGGATCCAAAGTTAGTGAGGTGCCGAGGTAATTGTATTCAGGTTTCTGGATGCTCTTTTTGTAGTAATGATATTTTGTATTTAGGAGTTTCCACACGGATGTGGACCGCCCCCCCCCAATACATTCTTAATTTGTTCCCTTGAAGATATTTTTAGGCTTTAAAGACAGAAATATATTTTGGAGTACTACAATAATTATATGCAAATTCTATTGTGCCTAAAATTGATATTTTGCTTGTTAGTGCCTGTTTCAATTATTAGTGTCTAAAATGTTTTAAAAGAGGTAAAGACAGAACCAGGTTTCAATTTCCCATTAAATATCATACAATCTTCTTCCTCTTTTACAAAATCACGGTTGTGAATTTTAAGGGAATATTACGTTGTGGTTTATTTTAAAGTTTCGATTTTTCATTAATAAGAATATTAAAAGGTAAAGTTGCTTATTATACATATTTGCTCATTTTTAGTGCATTCTTGCCTCCTTATTTGGACAGTGTTTAGTGCCTAAAAATCCAGGCTCGACAGATTTACCAGCAATTGCTATGTCATGGGGAAATTAAATTTTTCCCTAGAGGGAGGATCTGTCACTTATTACTGAATTCTTTGAAGAGCAGGGCATGCATAAAATACGTATCTTTTAACGTTCAATATTTCTGGAGGCACATAAATTTATAAAGTTATAAGATAATTTTAAACAAACTTGTTAATCAAATTATTTTCACAAATATATAGTAACTGATTTTAATTTGAATGCAATAGCCTGTCAAGTGATCGACAGTTTTATCTTAAAGTGTTATAAATTTTCGACACATTGGTTAGATAATTTGAAATGTCAGAAAATGAATTATCCATAAACAGTTTCTTTGAACGGGGAATGAATGTTAAGAAGCCCGCAATTTAATGATTTGATAAAGATAATCTAACTGGGCACACCACTGGAGTACAAATGACATTTTCTCTGACAGGGCTTGAATTGTAAAAGTAGATATTACATTGCTGCGTTCTGGGAGGAAATGGGATACAGTACAAAATATATCGTAAATATAATTTTTTATCTTAGTTTTAAAACTTTGTTCAATGACAGAAATGGTAATCGGGTGTCGTTTTAAGGGGAGTTTGCATTTATCATTTTGGTTTTTCCAGAATTCTTTACTGCTTTCATTTGAGAAATTTGATTTTATAAAAATTTCAGGAGTTAGAGAACAATCAGATTCCTCCCTCTCCAAACCCTGCGAATACTAGTGTGGCACACCAAATATTTGTACTTAACTAAAACTGGTTTGTTCGTATGAGTGATTCAATTATTGTTTTATACACAGAGTGTATACATAGAGACAGTGAAAATAGAATTTGGTGCCTACTGCAATGAATTATCCTCCTAAGCTTAAAGTATTTCATAGTCAACATTTTCTAGATTGTATCTCAAGTGCAAAATTCACTGTCTTATAATGCAGCAGCCGATCGTCGTGCCGGAGGGGTTAGCACAGCCCGCTACGACACCAGGGGTCCCGGGTTGAAATCCCGCACTGGGCATGGGTGTTGTTTGTGAAGTGTCCCTTCATTATTTTCATCATATCATCACTCATTTTCATTTTCGCGATCAGCCAAAAGTGCCGAAAAACGACAGATAATAAGAAAAATCAAATCGCATTGAAGCTATACTATAATATAATATAATATAATCCTTCACAATCATGTTATGAAGACGTCAAAGACGGATAATTGCGAATGAGCAGTCAATACTTTCACAGGCTGTCAAAATCGAAAAGGGTGCATCACTAAGAAGTGAGGGTGGAAAGGTGGTACCATATCAAGTAAATGTTAACACTATCAAAAACTCTTAATTACTTTACCTTCCATATTATCACAAAATGTGTTGTTGTTGTTGTTGTTGAATTGGTGTTTTAAGTTCACTTTATGCACAGTAAGGTTAATCGGGACTGGACCTACAATTTAAAGTAGGATCCGAACCACTTGTGCCTCCACCGGCTTCACAAAATGTAAACCATGAAACTTATCTATATCTACATTATCTGTAATAAATAATACAGGTTTTCAGGAGAGATCACATCCAGCGCCATGTTCCCCAGTAGTGGTATTGATACTACGGACAGTGCGAGAAAGTACGAACCCCCCTCCAGCAGCTTTGGCCATACTTAAAACTTGCTCAACATGAGCATATGAGTTTTTTGCTCAAGTGTGGAGCTCTTATAATTCAAGATTTTTGTAAAAAATGCCCTCGGGAATTTTTCAGAAAGTACGAGCTCTTCAGATTGATTTGTGCATACTTACAAAAGTTGCATCAGCCAGATTTTTGTCCATAAACTTGTCAAAAAGTGATATATTTTTGGCCACACCAGAAATTAAGCTTATAGTATGTTTTTCTGTCAAAATCCCAGGAATCTTGAATTGATATCTATTGGGTTCTGAGACCGAGTGGAGTGTGGTGCATGGTTTTTATTGTCTTGTAATCAAAAGGTTCGGGTTTGAGTCCTCATAAAATCTGATGGCAAAATGTTAATATTGTTGTTTTGTAAACAAAGGGGCTTTGGGTTCGAGTTCTGAGAGATGTGGCATTCCATACGTGAGATTTTGAGAATAATTACTGCTAGTTGATAGCTCCCAGATCTTAAATTTGGTAAAAAATGTTATACAACAGAGCAAAATTATTCTCTATTAAGAATCACCAGAGTTTTGTTATCTGGGTAAAATATCAGCTCAACAATACGAACAAAACTGCCTGATCAATACAATAGAATGGAGGTCAAGTAAACATTGCATGTTCTTTCCAATCTTTTGATCAGTCCCATGTTTCTGCCAACAATTAATCATGCTTGCCCGGGAGTTGTATGCCAACAGATATAATCTACACTGCGTCTTTTCAGAGTTATTCATCATCAAAGAGTAATTGCCTTCTTTCTGTATGCCTGAGTGATTATATCTGTTGATATTACCTGTACTGTGCCTTTTCCGAGGGAAATTACATGTCATTTGTCATGGAACTCAAAGAAAAATTCTTATCTACACTATGCACCCTTTCAGGGACCATCCATCATATTGAGGAAATTCCTGGATATTGTCATTGCAAACTGAATTGCATTTAGGCTTGGTCTTGTTGTACATAAGTCTGTAACTTATAGAATAATTATTACAATATTTTTGTATTTTAGCTTTTGGCAAATGTATTGTATTTTGGGTAGGTATCTGCCACGAGCAGAGGTGGTATAAAATGGGTAGGTAATATATTTTCTGACGGTAAAGTGTTGTTTTATAATCAAGGGGCCTCTGTGTTTGAATCGGGTCTCTAGAACTGCTCTGTGACTCTCTCATTTCTTACATCATAAACATATGATTTTTCACCTATGAGAATAACGCTACATATGGTGTCATCTGGTAAAGCCTCGTGGAATTCACAGATAATTTTAATGTTCGTCCTGTCATTCACCACAACCTGTTTCCTTTTTGAAGTGTTAATTACAAACATGGGTCTCCGTGCTTTGAATTCATCTGGTGTGTAATATATATCAGTACTGCCAGTAGTGACCCTTTTGAAGGAAGAAAAAGCCTCATATAATTTAAGAAAATCATCCTTGGAAATGTCTAAATTATAATTTTCTCTAGGAAATACCTCATTTCTGCCATTTTTAAGATAAATGTTCTTGATGTTGCAGTTATCAAATCTACTTGAATTTTTTTCCTGATTGTTGTGTCTTCCAGTCTGAAACAGTACCACTACAAAATCAGGCATGTCGTATTGTATGCTGGAGAATGAATTTGTAGCATCAAACTCATAATAAGAACCAGATGCGGGCTTCTGTACGCATTGATATGTGTAAAATTGCAGAGGAACCTGTGGATTTTTTAGGATATCTGCTTTGTATTTAAGAGCATAACTGGCCTCATACTCAACAACAGGGATTCTTAACTCCATAGTCTGAATAATGCATTTGCCTGCATCTGGTAGGGTATTGGGCAGAGCTTCCCCTGTAGGGTTTATTGCACTGTACCTCATCAAAGCATTATTATCATTTGCAGCTCTTCTAAATGTAATTCTTAACCCACCCTTCCACATAATTACTTTGTAATCCGAGAAGAATCCTGGCAACAGGCGCATGGGGAACAGCACTGTGTGGCTCTTGGATAATATCTTATCACCAGCCTCAAATCCGCCTATTTGGTAGTATGATGCCTCGGTTTTGGATAATTTTAGAGTGGCCAAAGCCGTGGAGGTAATGCCGGGATAATCCACTCTGTTTATAACAACGCCATGCTTTCTGATCTCAATTTCAGAGAATAGATGCGGCACAAAATTATCTACCAATCTTATATTTGTATTTGCCGGATAATCTGTTCCATCGAGCTTTACAACATCAAATTTGATGTATAGATCTGCTCTGTGGGGGTGTATAAAGCCGTCCCCTACATCAAGATCAACCTCTATTTCTGTGTTGGGTTGATTTAAATTTGCAAATGTCCTCCTGTTTGGGGGGAATGATTGTAGCTCATAACTCTCAATATTTTCCATTGTATGTATTTTTATTTAAATGTTAATCTCTATGATAGCAGTTGTTGTGGCTCCAGCAAAATCAACTAATTCTTCTTTTTCATTAGTGACCATCAATTCAATATAATCTATTCTGTTATGGCACACAGGAAAATATAATGTTGGGGATGGATTGTAGATGATTGGCTCCATAAATTCGGAATTAGGTTTGAATGTTGCAATGATGCCTGTTTGTTTGTGAGTGCCTATGCCATTTGATTTGGTGATCATACCCTCGGCCACATTACAGTGAATATTCAGAGTCTCTATGGCTAAGAATTTAGGTATATTCATAGCAGTGTGTTTGATGGCCGCTTCAAGTTTTGTGTTGTTCTCAAAGCCTAACAGCTCTCCTATAGTACCCAGATGCACTGTTTCTGTAGCAGATACAATTTCTACTCTGTGAGTGACAGAATTTTGACTTAACACTACACTTCTGGGTAATTGAGCATTTAGAGTTGACAGATTATATTGCCCTGGAGTGATGACAATTTTTTGATCCCCTACTGCAATTGTATTGTTGTGGTGTGTAATATTAGGGATCAAGTACATGCCGTAAAATGCCCTGAGAGCTATTGTTTTGGGATACACTATGTCATCATGCAATTTGAGTTTCAATATTGAATTTTGGCTGGTGAGATGGAATACCCCCATGATGTTTTAAATACCACAAGGCTTTTTGAAAATCTTCCATTGATGGTTTATTTATTTGAGACAGATATCTGAGAACAGATAAACACAAATGTCCACAATTAACATCTTTGAAGTTTTGAACACGGGCATTATTGTAATAAAGATTAGCTGATTTTAGATATTTTACTAAATTTTCAGGTGGAACACCTCCAAATGAATCAAACACAAATGCCTTACTGTTTACATATTTAAGATAACAGATCCAGTGAGTGCCCTGATTTTTGTACTCATCCAAATTAACAATGCCACACTCTTTGTTGAGTGGTTGTTCTGGTAAAGAATCAGACATGTAAACACCTCTAAAATTTTTGATGCCCAGTGGCTTGATTAAAGCTTCAATATCTTGGTTTGTAAGCGGCTCTTGTTTTTTTTAAACTTATTCATGGCTCTCTTAACACCTTTGCCTTTTTTCTCCATTGCCAGGTTATGGCGCCTCTGCTCATCTAATTCTGCCCTATTTTTCTTGGCATCTATTACTGTTTTTGCTATGGCAGCTGATCCCCCGGCCAAGCTCCCCACAGCCCCGAGAGCAGCTAAGATGGCAGGGATAGTAAATATGAATCCCCCCACATGTGATTTTTTTCTTGATTGCTGTAATTTTTTTAATTGGGGGGTACTAAGTAACAATTTCATACCATGTCCCTTTGCAAGACAAGAGCTTTTTTTCTTGCGCTGCTTTTTGGTTAAAAGACTATCAATAGTTTTAAGAGATTTAAGACCTGCATAAGGTATTTGATACATAACACCCTTGGCCTTCATTGTAGGTTTATTATATACATGTTCACAGCCCCCACCCCAGTTTTTGTTTGGTGCTCATAGCTATGGTGGTCCCTAATGCTGATATTCTCTCACTTAAAGAAGCATCTTTGCTTACAAATCTACCAAATGCAGCCTCTTCTAATTTCCTGTCTGCAACATGTCTCTTGTCAAGATCAGTATGTGTGTTGTATGCTATGTCATGGTCTCTACAAGCAGCATCTAGGGGATTTACACCAGGATCACCTCTGTTTAATCTATGATCCAATTTTGTGCCTGGACCACAATACTGATAGCCTGGAATATGTAATTCAAATGGCAACTTGTTTATAATGTCATTAACCAAGCCCCGACCCTCAGAAATATTCCAAAATTTGGGGGGTAGAGTATTAATAATTTTTATGAGATATCCAATCCCCTTAGGGTCATTCACTATAAAATTAGACAATTTTGTGCTTATCATGTCCATAATTCCAACCTTTTCATTGTAAAAATTGTGGTTCCCAGCATTTTCCTCCCCAGCTATCACCAATAACCTATCTACAAGTTTCCTGACATCATCAACCCACACAAATTCTTTAGGCAGGGTGTTGTATTGTTTGATTCCACTGCCAGTCTTGATCTGTGACCATATGGGCTTGATTAAATTGTTGTATTTTGCTCCACTGCTAGACTTGACTCTTTTTTGTGTGGGATCATTGTTCTGGTATAGAGCATCTGATTTTATTAATATTTCTTTGTAATCCTCATAATCTTGATCTGTATAGCTGCCAGGCCTTTTCCTAGTCATCAGTTCCCACAACCCAGGTGTGCCGGTGTACTTAACAAAAGCACCTTTTTCTCCGAGACGAGATTCTGAATAAACAATTATATCATCCCCCATAAAAGTTACTCTGAAATTGCCAATTCTATGAATGATGCTGCCGTCAAGCTCTGTGTCGGCATATAAGCCAAAGACCTCATCTTTGTTGTCTTTAGGTGTGGTTAAATATTTTTGAGCAAGAAGACCCAATTCAATAGGATCCTGAGTAGCTTCAATTCTTCTAGGAGCAACAGGACTAGGTGTATGAATACTGGAAAGTGGGGTGAATGGATAATGTAATATGTTCCTTGCAGCAACAGGTACAAGCTCCGTGATCAAATTTTGATTTTGCTCTGTAACAGTTTTGATATTCTTACCTAAATTATTAATAGCATCAATTACAGGCTGTTCTGTTTGTTTGTGTTTTTCATAAATTCCTCGGTTCTCTGATTTCCATCCCTTAAATCTTTTTACAAGATAATCTCTTAACTTAAGATCATCAATAATTGGTCGTTTCATGGTTATTTATATATGTTTCAACGTCTAGAAAATCGTTGATTTTGTTTCTGTATTTGCCACTATTAGGTGTTCTTGTCATATCAATTGTGACAAAGCCATAACTGTCCTGGTTCCAGCACCTGCTGCAAAACTTGGAAAAATCATTGTAGCTCAAGTCCCCACCTACATATTCATCATGTATGTGTTTGAGGTTGGTATGATCTTGATGAAACACACATATAAAATTGCTGTTGTCTCGGATCAGCTGCTTCGGAATTTTAGAAAAAGTCTGTGCCAGGTAGAAGCAATCAATGTTTTTGTGTCGGCCCTGTGTAAAGAAATTTCTAACCTTGTTTTGATTATCCAATATAACGTCATCAAACACAACAACAGAATTATCGAGACATTCATGAAGTGGCTTAACATCTGGTTCAAAAGTGGCTATATCCAATCCATCATATAGCTTCATCAACTGCTGATATTTTAATTGTTCCAAGCTCTTAGAGAAGATATACAAGTGCCTGTTTTTCCAGTCTAACCAGTTGGGTGCCAATAAAAAATTATCAACCATTAGTGTAGTTTTACCACAAGCAGATGGCCCAACAATAAGACACCTAATATTATCAGGTAGCAGGTCGCCATTTCTCTTATTCTGCTGTTCAGGCTCTGGCAGCCTCTTTATAACATCCCAGGTGCTCATATTATTATTTTGTCTGCATCGATCCAGCTGTTTTCCGGATGACCCAGCCATTTGACAAATAACTTGTTGCCTTTTCTGCGGATGATTTTTTCTATGAGATATGTGTCAGGCTGTTTAGTTTTGCTGAGTTCTTGTTCATAGAACCTGCCTTTGAGAATTTCTCCTCGATGATCTTTTATTATATATGTGTTAAGGGTCCCGGGTTTAACTTGAACTACTGTAAATAATTCTGTGCTCCAGTTTCTCGTAAAGCCTCTTTTGAATAAGTGCTTATATTTGCTGATTCTTACTTGATCGCCCACCCTGTATTTGGCCTTTCTTGTTGTTGGCTGGTATCTAGGATAATAAACAGTCCTGATCAATTTTTGCTCATCAGATGAAGTTACTTCAGAGGGTTTCATGTTGATTGTGGAATGGACAGAGTTGTTATATTTATGTAGAAGTTCTGGAAGAATATTAAGCCATTTATAATTACCTTGGAGGGTAAATTGTTTATACATAAGATTTTTTAGGGTTCTGTTGAATCTCTCTACAATTGAGGCTTTGAGGTCACTGTAACTCGAGTAATGTTTTATTGCCTGGCTTTTAATAAATTGTTGAAACACTGAATTATAAAATTCTTTGCCATTATCTGTTTGCAAATAGCGCGGGGATCTTCCACTCTGATTGATGATTGTCCTGAGGGCCTCTGTAACACATTTTCCAGTCTTGGATTTGAGTGGCACAGCCCAGGCAAATTTTGAAAATGTGTCTATGACAGTGAGTAGATACTTGTAGCCCTTGTTGATTTTGTCTAAGTTTTTCAACTGCCCACTTGACAACTCAATCAAGTCGCTCTGCCATAAATCATCTATGCCCTTTGTGACTACTGGGAGTCTCTTAAAATTATGTCTGGCCTGTCTGTGTAATTCATCAACAATAATTTGTCTAGACATAGTATGTAAACAAAAATATTGCAACTATAGGGTGTTCAGCAGCTGATACTACAGGATTTTCTAAATATAATTTGTCCCCTATTTGTATTTTAAATTCCAGAGATCCATCATCTTCAGTATAGGCTGTTTCTAATGTATTGGGATCTGTAAAATCCTCTAACTCTACACTGGTGATTTTTGGTTTGTTGTCAGCATTTGTTATTGATAAGGTGGGGTAGTGGTGTGCCTGTGGCTGTAAACAATATTTGATCTTGATTGGTCTCAATGTGCCCCCAACAAAAAACTGGTAATAAAATTGTACAGGGGACAGCATATATATTTTGCCACCTGGTGTAAATGGAGAATCATATTCTTTGTTGGGGACGCTGTACAATTCAAGAATTACTGTATGTTTTGGATTCTCGATTATGCCTGTTATTTCCTTTTCTGCTGTAAGCAATCTGCTTGTTACAGATTCAAGGTGCTCATTGATGGTCCTAACAACATCATCGTGGCCTGGCTTGATTTTTATGTCCACAACAAGTTTCTTGTATTGTTGCACAATCTCTTGAAGCTGGGTGGCAAAAACAGACAGAGCATTTGCTTGATTGGATTCCATGGTCCCTAGCTGTTGCTTGATATTAGCTACAATTTGTTGCAAATTTTCAACAACTGCCAATTTTGAATTTTGAGCAGTAAGATCATGGACCTGTCTTCTGATATCCTCAAACAGGGCATGCAGTTCATTAATATGTTGATTGGTTGGTAGAGTGGCCACTGTCTGAGTGAGATGTTTGATCTCTGCTTGGATATTCTTGATATCTTCTGATTTCAATATCCTATTCACTGCCCTCTTAATATTTTTAAGTTCCTGTGATGTGGGAAGATTTGATACTGTATTTTGCAAAGATTCAAGTGCCAATTTCACATTGTTTAATTCAGAAGCATCGGCCACATTTTGCATAGCATTTTGGAGCAGGGCTATATCTGCCTGAGTGGGTGTGGATTGTTGTAAAATTTCAAGCTTTGTTTGGATATCATCGATCAAGTGATGAAAATGAGATAGTTCAGATTCAGTGTTGAGGTTTTCAAGCTTTGTGATCTGTTGCTGGACACTGACAAGGGTATCTACAATCCCAGGCAGGCGAGATTCTTGTACATTTGCCAAATCACTTTGCACTGCTGCTATGGTACCTTCAAGATGGGTTATGGTACTTTGAATTTTTCCAAAATCTTCATATGTTTCAAGTTGCAGCTTAATGTTGGCAATACTCCGAGTTATTGCATTCAAAGCATCAGAAGATGGCAAATTGTTCATAAAATTTTCAAGTGTCTCAATTTTTTCTTTAACCTCGGCTATGGCATTGTGCAGAGGATCCAGATTAGGTATTTGGAGTGATTGAATCTGTTCCTTTAGAGTGGAAATCACTAGATCAAAATCTTCTTGTGATTTTATGCTTTTGACAATTGTTTGGAGCTGTGTCTGGACATTATTTATCTGCTCTTCCAGTTGTTGTTTCAATTGCTCGGAGTTGGTAGCCTGGGTCTTAAATTTGGCTTGAAGAGCTGCTACAGCCTCTTCCAAACTTTGAAAATTATCTAATGTTGCCAGGTCAGTATATTTCTGAAGCAGCACTTTGAGTTCGGAATCAATTTTAAGAAGAGGGTCCATGCATTGTGATTGCAAATTTGTAATTTCTAATTGAAGACTGGCATTGAGTGTGGTTTGTAAAGCTTGTAAATCACTTCTTAATTTCTTGACTCTGACATCAAGCATCAGAATCTCATCACTGTGATCTTCATGTCTTGTATGGCCAAATATATCATTAGGCATTTTTGTTTTAGTGGTTATTTATTATAGAGTATCTGATTCTTAATTCTATAAAAAAGGGTATAAGCTTGTCATAAGATCCAGGGACCTCAATATATAAGCAGTCACCAGCAGAAACAGTATAAACAGTGCCAGAAATCATGTTTGAGTGCTTAATTCTATAAATATTTCTCCCTATTGAAATCTTGACATCACCCTCAGGGGTTGTAATAAATTGCAATTGCCCACCTACAGGTAATTGGTAATGATTTAAATTATTGTTAAATATGTACAATGTTTTGCCTGTTTCATCATCATTATCTGTAAATATGCTGTTCAGATGAATAATTAACAAGCCACTCAGTTTAGACAGCATATCAGGAGAGGGTTGTGGTGTGGGCAGCTCCATAATAGCCTGTTTTTTGAACCCAAATAAGTTCATAGGCATGTTTATTTATTTCAAATCATGCTCTGTAATTGGGCATTGTTTGCCACTTTTCAAATCACAATGCCCCCAAGGTAAAGTATGTATGCAACATGATAAAATACATCTCTTATCATCATGTGGGTCCAGTGCCACTTTTCTTACAATATTGCTAGTCAGCAAGTGATCCTCACTCTGAATTCTATTTTCTGATGTTTTGATTGAACTCTGGGATTTGAGGCAATTTTCATAATCTTCAAATTGGAGATCTTTTTCAACAGTTACTCTGCCAATGCCCTTGGCCTTTTTGGCAACAGCACCACTACATGTTTTAAAACTGTACACCTTGGCACTTAACCCAGCAAATTCCACAATAACATCACCAAGTGTCTCATCTTTTAACTTGCCAGGCACCTTTTTGTTGTGGTGGTGTTGAATTATTGTATGTTCACTGGTATCAAAGTATTGAAACAATTCAGGCTGTGACATATCTTGATAAACATCTTCTGTTTGAATATCAAGAATAAAACTATCCGTGTCCATGTACAATAATTTTACACGATCACCATAAAAAGGTTTCAACACATCATAATACAATATTAACATATGTAATTTGGACAATTCCAATATCACGGCCCCTACATAAATAGGTTTATCAAATTTGATCTTTGTTTTCATCATGTTGAAAAGTGCCATGTGCTCATCATAAATTCTTCTGTAATTGAAGTTGGGCTTTGCAACCAATTTTTTGCTCAGGCTGGGGTCAGTAATTATTTTAACATCGGTATGTTTTCTGACATTTTCAATTGTTTTGCCATACACTGAATTCACCATCAATTTAAACAAGCTCTTATCAAATTGGCTCTTTGCAGATGTTCGAAGCTCTGTGTTTGTATCAATGTATGGTTTCAACCATTCTGAGTGCCTGAACCTCAAAACTTTTCTAACTTTGGTTACTTGAACACCGTGATTCATCAGGAACTGGAGGTTTTTGTAATATGTGACATAGCCTTGTTTTGGCTCCAGTGTCATCATGAGCTTCTTCTGTTTAGAGCCAGGTGAGCACTTAACCTCAGGAATTGGGGACAGATCAGAAAATTTGTTGTGCAAATGATCTGGAATTGTCAGATCAACCTCTAAGATGAGGCCATGTTCACTGTCATCAAAATTCTGAAGATCTTCAATATTGAAATTTTCAACCCATTCAAGCTCTGCATATGGCAGTTTTTGCATCATGGCATGACCATAGAGGTTGTTTGCATCCACATAAAGTATATAATTTGATGGCCGTGCTGGATCATAATCAGGCATATGCTTGTTATTTGCTCTGGCATATCTCTGGGAACATTGCACCATCCCTCCTCTTATACCTTTCTCCATAAACAGATACATATCTTGATCTTGGATCAGATCCAATTGCTTTTTGGTATTCAAAAACGTTGCGGCCCATGCTAGGCCCGGAGCACTGTAAAAATATACTGGGTCCAGTCCATAATTTTGCATGGAAGATTTTCTGAATGCTTGCAATATATCAGCTAAGAGGGTTACATCAAGTTTTAAATATGCCATGTGATAATCACCAAATGTCTTGCATTTTAAATTGTTCCACATCAACTGAGCATGGTGATAATCATCATCAGTGATTCCAGATCCTCTGATTTTGCTGTAAAACTCTTCTTGTGGTGGCAGGGAACACTCATCAAATTTAGAAAAATCTGTAACATAGTCATATGGATATACACCCTTCCGCCTAATTAATTTCAGGTCCTGATTTGGAAACAATGCACGTGTGATTTTGAATTGATCATCAGATAATTGAGTGGCCAGTGTGGGCAGGCCAGCCGATAAAAATCTGTAAGAATCAAGAAATCTTATGTGAATAGGAACACCATCAACTTTAATTATCTTGCTAATAGATATATATTTCTCATCATTTTCAGCTAAAATATTTAAATTCTGCTTGTCAAACCCCTCGTACCTGATCAGATGATGGAAATCATAATTGGATGCTCCATGGCAAAATATGGGGATAAATCTTGGTCTCTTGATCTTAATATTACAGCTATTACACAGGGCCATTAAGAATTTACCATCTGTATGAGAATGGTGTTTCACCTTGATATTTGCATCTGAAAATTCAGAATCACATACCGGGCATTTTTCTGCATTGTTGAAATCCTCAATCTGTTCCTCTGTTAAAGGCAACATGGGTTTTGATTTTAATAAGATGTTAGATGCTATGTCACGGCACACATTTTCTATTCTATGTGCAAATATTTTGATGGCATTTGGTCCCTTGTATGAGTGTGGCTCACTAGCTACACCATCCTGTACAACTGTATAACAAAAGCTGGAAGGTTCATGTAGCTGGTATGGTGTACTTGAAGATTCCTCGGGATCTGGATTGCAGAATTCAAGAGGTTTGACGTTCGATTCAAAATCACAGACAATATATGCAGGGTGTTCCAACAAGGCTTCACACTTTTTGAATTTGCAATTTTCACTTGGATTGGGCATCACCATATGAACAGGTTTATGGTTCCCACAGTATTTCAGATGCTCAATTAACTTGTTTTTGGCAATTTCTGCACTCTCTTCACGAACCCCTTTTACCATTTTTTGACCATCAAATACAGTTAAGCATCTTCTGCACAACTTGAATATTGTATTGGATTTGTCTAGTTGTTTTCTGACTAAAGCTTCAAGATTATGTATCAGAGTATAATGATATGTGCCATCCCCTTCAATTAAGAGCAGATCAATCGGAATAGCAGATTCATCATCAAGTGTACTGATTCTGAGAGGTGCTATCGGGCAATTGCCAGTGGAACAAATAAATACATTAATAGATAATTGTTTGCCATTGATATGCTTGGCCCTTTTTTCAAATTTATCAATATTCTGAACAGACATTGGATATTCCAAACCCTCCATTGCATCGTCAAAAAGATGTTCATGTTGTTTGTAATAAGTTATTCTCTCAGGATGCCTTGAAACTGGATACAAAGCAGCTAATATACACCACAAAAAGCATTTCTGCTCGGTGTTTTTTATATTGACCACGGCTCTTTTATTTTTGATATTAGCAGGTAATGGCACATATGTAGATCCTTGTAATGGGCTGAATTCAGAAATATTAACATAGAGCTTGTGTGATGAACCGCATAGGCTCCATCCTGACTCTTTTGCCGCAAATTCAGAGTGTTTAATATTCAATTGATTTATCAAATTGCCTATTATTGTGTCTGAATTTGAATTTGAATATACAGGTACAGTTTCTGTTATGTGGGGCTGTGTAAATTTTGTGTCATTTGGTTTCTTATATTGTACAAACAATTTAAGGGACAGTTTATAAGAGCCATTTTGTGCATTGAGAATTGCCTGGAGATCAGAATTTATACTGTTCAAGAAATTCTCTATGCCACATCTTGGCTCTGATACAAAACGGTGATCCCTTAATTGGCCTTTAAAACTGCTACGGATAGGTTCATAGCGTGGCTGCTTTGCTGCTCTGGCATTAAGAGGTGCTTCATGCCTTCTTTTCAGACCAGATGTAGATGGTTGTGTTGATGACTGTACAGAGCAAGTATCTTTATGTGTATATGTGAAATATTCCATGTTATATTTTCTATAGCATTTGGGGCAAATTTTTGTGGGAGTTCTGTATTTGTCTGGGTTACAAATCTTTTGGTGTCTGGCCCAATTAGAGCTGGATATATTCTTATTGCATTGATTGCAATATTTTTGATTCGGCATTTTTGCTGTTGTTTATTATATACAATTTCCTGGGTTTCAATTCAAAACTTTATACTGAATAAAAAATATCAGTTGGGTTCAGCACTGTGATTTGTGTGTGTGTGTATGTATGTATGTGTGTATACACTTAATATTTTTGGCTTTGGTATTTATATAAAATTTCCTGGGATTCAAATCTAATCTCTATGCTTATTATGACAGGTTGTAAAGCCAATAGCTTACAAGTGGAAAAAAAGAATAAATATTCATTCACACTGACCCAGCGCAAATACCTGCACGAACATGCAGGACATGGGACAAATATAAGCTTGACTCTGACTCTAAATATGAGTGGATTACAACAAATATCAGATTTTATATTGTTCAATTAAACCAAACAGGCCTGTAAGTATGAGAAGCACTGTATCAACACATCTGTTCTCCTCAGTCAGTCTCACAATACTGGCTGATGCAATATTCGGGAATTTCTGTAAATACTGGCGCTGAGGAGAAACATGCAAAGCAAAAATCAATACTACCGTCTCGGGAATTCCACACACTGACACAGAGGGGAAACATGCAAACACGGAGCAATTCTAGAGGGGGTCTCTGCATATTGCATTGTTTTAATATTAGATAAGCAAATTGAATAGTATCCAATTAAACTTAAACCTGAAGTAAATATGTATAGGTGGGTATGGATACAAGTTTATAGACAAAAATCTGGCTGATGCAATTTTTGTAAATGTTAACAAATCTGCTTGAGGGGGGTTGATACTTTCCGATTACAAAACTCTTGGGTTAAGTAGGGTACTACACTTGAACAAAAAACTCATATGAACATGTTGAACAAGTTTTAAGTATAGACAAATCAATCTGAGGGAGCTCTTCCTTTCTGAAAAATTCCCGAGGGCATTTTTACAAAAATCTTGGATTAGGAAGAGCTCCACACTTGAGCAAAAAACTCATATGCTCATGTTGAGCAAGTTTTAAGTGTAGCAAAGCTGCTGGAGAGGTACTCTTCCTTTCTCGTCCTGTCCCTACCGTAAATACATCTACTTTCCCCCATACTTCGATCCTTGCACACTGCAAGTAACATTGCGAGCGTAGCGATCAACAAACTTTTAGGGTGTTCATTTCGAAATTGGCAATAATACTAACACTAGTCAATGTTGTCACAAAGGACCGCGACCTTTACTCCTTCCATTTTTTTTATCTTTTTGTTGCTTCAGACCCACTTTGTTTCTAGGTTTGTGGCATTCCCTTGTCACCTCCCTCCCCGTACCTACGTCTAAGCATCACTCATCCTCATTATCCTAAAGTGACAGAAAAGCGACGTAAAATAGCAAGAATACTTACCCCTGGACTTCTTGTTTAGTAGTCTGTGCTATGTTTTACTTCACTACTTTTTCACGTATCAAATAGTTATAAGCATTTTACTAATTATCCCCACATATGAGGGATATCTTGTATATCCCCCACAACATGAATTACTGCCTTAGCATATAAAAAAATAATACAGATTTAAATATGCCATGAGTTAACAAATGAAAAAAATATAATTCCTTTAGCACCACAGATAATGCAGATATCCTTTAGCCCCACAGATAATGCAGATATTATTAGCCCTAATCGTTTTAAAGTAGATAATGAAATAATTTTTCTTAAATCATATTAAAAATTAACCCCAACCCCAGTTATAAATATTGTTAGACCAGACAATAATAATAATAATATTTTACCAATTATAGTAAATGTGCGTATTTCTTTAATTCAAATTAATAAATAAATAAACACCAGCAGCAAGAAAAGTAGTAAATTGATGCAAGGCTACCAAACATCCCGATTTAGTTGAGACATGCCATTCCTTTTATTCCCTGTCCCGACTTTTTTCGGACTGCAGTCGTAATGCGAAAATATCGCATTGAACGGACGTAAAAAGTAAAGTAAAGTGCTCCCCTGTGTATTTGTACCATGCATTGAATTTCATTTACGTGTTTATTTTTTTTAGTACTTTCGATACGCAAAATGTTGTGGCTACTTTACACTCCTATTGTAAATAATGTTACAATGCTCCTGTTTAAGAAATGGAGAAATGCTTTTTTGAAAAAAGAACACACACATACGGCAAATATGGAAATTAAATTCATGCTTTTAGTGGTGTGATCGCAGGTGAAATCGAAAATTTCACGAGGAAGATTTTATCTTGGTCAGAACTCAGCCAAAAGACATTTCGCCCCGAGAATGTATTAGATCGGAATTTTAAAATGTATTTGAATGTTTCATGGTGATATTTGATCATTTCATCAATTGTTGACGCTGAGATGATGATATTTTCTGCAACTATCTCTCCTCTCCTCTCTTCTCCTCTTGTTCTTCTGCTTCTTTGCTTTTATCTCATATCACCTCCTGTTCTCCTCTTCTCCTGTTGTCTCCATCCCACTTTTTTCCACTCCTCTTATCTCGTCCCCTGTCTTCGATTTCCTATTCCATTGCAGTCTTCTCCTCACTTCTTCGTCCTTCACTTTTTCTCTCTATTACTCTACTTTTCACTCTCCCCTCCTCGTCTCCTCTTCTCATCTCATATCATCTCGTTTTTCTCATCTCTTTTCTCAATGTTCCATTTTCCTCATCTCTCCTCCCATCTTTTCCCTTTCTCCTCATTACTTCTCCTCTTGTCTTCTATCCTCTCTTTTCTTCCACCCTCTCATTTAGCTTCCTCTGTTTTTGCTATCCTCTCCTCTCTCTTTTTTCGTTTCCTTTGTGTAGACTCATCAGCGATGGAATAGTAGAAAATCGATTTTCTTGTTTCAGAAAGAATTTTGTCATTTGCGATATAATGCTGCTCGTATATTTAATGCTTTCATATACATAACACTTAGTTTTATTCCTCTCGCGTATTTCATACATACGTATATATTGTGCATGTGGCAACCCTGAAACTGAAGATAACTCTACTAGCAACCCACCAACGCCTTGTGTAAGTTGGATTGCTTAGTAAAAGTTGTCGCTGTCCTAGGACTTTGAGAAACGCTGTACAACTGGAGACAAAAACGACAACGTCATAAACCTCCTCACCTACGAGACGAAACGAGAGCCCGAAGTTCTGGGAACTTGGACTGTATATTTTATTTTGAAACATTCAACAACAACGAAAAAAAAACACTTGAATATTCCAATATTTAAAAAATATATATATTGTTCAATTTTATGAATTTCTTTTTCTTCTTCAGTTTCAGTTTCCTCATTCTCTCTTAGTGTCCCATGAAATATTTCTCTCAAATAAACGATCATTAATCTCTCAAGGCCTGTGAAGTAGAGAGAGGTGAAAAAAACCAATTCCTGCTCCAACATTTTTTTTTCACACAGAACAATATACATGTCGTATTCTGATTGGATAATATTGCATTAAAAATGCAAGTACGTACCATATAACAAGGAGAGCAAAATGTGTTTGAGAATGATACATAACTGAAGCAAAAACTTTACAGGGATAGGCCAAGATATGAATAACCAGAGTATCATAGTGAGGAATTTCATTTCTCGACATCATTATCATCTATCACCTTCACAGATTCTTGATTCCATATCTTTAATCAATTTTTTATTCTGTATTTTCATGTATGAAACCACACCACGTTCATACTCCCGCGATTTTTTGTTGTAAGCTACGCCTGTTACCTACGCTATAGATCCAGTTTCGTTTTAGCCCTAGTGCATAATGTTGACAGTGTTTTTGCCAGTTTATATTATCTTGTTGAAAGAGAGAGTCTTATGTAGCTAAGAGTACCATGCACGATACTTGCATATGTTCGTGCCAACTTGTTTCATAATAGTTTCAAAACTAATTTCGTGGGACCCTTCATTTCCTAGAATCGTGTACCTTCTCTACTTGGAAGATAAATCTCTCTGCCACGTGAAGTATAATTCTTCAAAGCTTTATTGCGTTAGTTATAAACCCGCAACATTGAAACTTTTTCACTAACTTCTTTGAAATGCAATACAAGGCATCTCACTGCTATGAAAATTACAGATCCAAATACCGGGATCTCATTTTAAGACAGTTGGTATTGGCGATCTGCCTCATATTTGACACCCTGAACTTCTTTCAAATATGCAAAGTTTTCATTGCCAAACTGTAACCAAACTACATGTCCCATAAATAAGTGAGAATTTTGCTTCTTAATCTCAATCTCGGAATAGTGGTTTAGATAGAGATGAGAAAATATCAGCAGCAGAGAGAACTAAAAGGGCCTAGGAGGCTGAAGCCCGCCTCCAATTGAGCTCGTCTCCCCCCCCCCCCCCTTCGCAGATTTTTATAGTACGGCAGAAGCATTTTGACCGAAAAAAGAAAAAGTAGAAGTTTTCTTACTAATACATATTTTCCATTACGATGTTCGAGTAAATTTCCTACTTCAGTAAGATTGTACGATTACTTTATCACGAGGTGTTCTAAAATCTAAAAGTGGGAGCTGAATTTCTCTATTCTGGATGAAATAACATGTTCATTACTAATTCCGGTGCGAGGAATTCAGAGAAAGTCTCAAAATTTGTGTACCACGTCACATTTTCTAGATATACAGGGTATCCCAAATGTCACGCAACTGAGACTCTGAACGTTCTTAAATTTTGTACAAAAAACAATAGAGACATGAATTTTGTATTAGTTATTAACTTTATCTATGTGGATATTCTATAAACATTAAACACGAAAATAATTATCTGCATGAACGTTCAGTATGGAATAAGAGCTTTTAAGGTGTAAAAAAATATTGTACGAAGGAAAGAAAAACATAGATAAGAGACAGATATAGATTCGCTTGCAATAATTTTTGATGTGTGTCGATCGTCTCAATGGCTATTTATCGTACTGTACGTAGTTGCCTTGTAATCAAGGGATCCCGGGTTCGATATTCGGTGGAAGCACATAGTGGTTCGGATCCCACTTTAAACTGTAGGTCCAGTCCCAATTAGCCTTACTGTGCACAAAGTGGACTTAAAACACCAAATCAATCAATTAATCGAACTGTAAAAAGAATGATACATTTTTATGCCTTCTATGCATAGAATGTAAAAAAATTAAAAATGTAAAGTTTTCTGTGCATGTAGTACGGTTAAATGAAAGCATATTAGGAAATGTGGGAGTAATTCTGTGCATTACAGACGATTTGTGGGGTTAATTATGTCATACTGATAAAAAATATATGTTTTTTAAAAGAAGTACGAAATGTACTAGCAACATTGGACGTGTCAGAGTCCAGTACCAGGTGTGCCGACATTTGGCGATGTTATTCAATTAATTTCCAGATGAAATAAAATATTTGACATTTATCGTGCAAAAGAATAATCTACCTATCTTTTTCTATCTAACACTATATTTTATATTTGAAAGAACCTTCCTGGTCACAAGAAATGTTTAATTCCACTGTGGTGGATAGTGATTTAGGAATTGGGAATCTCTCACTATGTTCTATCGACTTCAATGCAAAGAGCACATCGGCATATGCACATGCTTTCATTCTTCGAGAAATAGTCACGCATTACAGTGCGACAAATATAACAATTTGTCACGTGGTCCCTTGGTTCAGACCATATCATTAGATACATCAAAAGGCATTGAATGAATATCATTCCACCATTGTAGCTATTAGTGCTATAGCACAACTATGACATGCACCATGTGAGGTCCATGTGAGGTCTCCACCTCCGAGCGACAACCAAATGACAGTCGGTACACAATCTTCACACAATCTGTGATTTTTTACATTGCAATTTTCGAATTCATTGGTCAGAAATGTAACAGAATGTGTTAGGATGATATATACAGCTAAGGGTTTTCTTCAGTCGAAATAGTTTTATCACAGCACAGTCCACTGTGTCACTGCACACATTAACCCTGTAAACTGTGTTTATTTTTTTTATATATAATAATAGATTTTATGGTAGCAAACAGGGTTACAATATACCTCACATACAGGGACGTCGTTAGGGGGGGGCACACGGGGGCACTGGCCCCGGCAAACGTCCACGTGGCCCCGGGAAACTGTTCTGTATTTGCTGGAAATGTTACTTCGATGACAAATATTGCAAAATAATTCTTCAGTAAATTTTGCTTGTAGTTTGAAACACTTCTTCAACTTTCAGTAGCACAAACCCAAGCAAGGTATTTCTTTCCTACTTCCCTGTTTCTTGCTTGTTGAACACAAACAGATGTATTGGGAGGGGATGCAGTTAATCGTTTTGTGGTCCGCCCCGGTCAGGGAAGTCTGAGACCTATTGAAAATGCACTTTTCCTCCCTGCTGCACACCAGATCCAGGATTGCCCCAAAACCCGCACTTTCTCTTCATCTGGCCCTGCACTGGCACCATGGGTGCCGAAAAGACGACACAAACAGGAAGATTGAGCTACGGGTGGCTAGAACTTTCTGGTTCAGAAAAGATATCCCCATGCGTTTCAAATTCCAAGAACAGAATTCTATTGCTTGTCCCTTTTTCGGTGCGGGAATGAATGACATAGCGATTCTTCTCACATGCACTCAACCCTCCTGCTAATGACCTGCCCTGCAAAGGAGGGGAAAGGCCACTTTCTGAAAATTCCGAGAAACATCGAAGCGGTCGGTTCATCTGTTGATTTGGTGGACAGTTGATATCTGTCAGATAGTTTGAAGTAGGATTTGTGGTCCGGGCTGTGTAAACTTCTGTAAACGCGAGAAGATAGCATCACGAAGTGTTTGTGATCTCGTTTTCCTACATCGCGCGTAAAATGTCGAATGAGAAGCTGCCAGATTGTCTTCTTCTGGAAACAATGGATCAGGATCGACTGATCGACCAAATATCCAACATATTGGCATTCTAAAAGAGAGTCTGACTACCACACAAGATCCTGGGTTCGACTCTCAGGGTGGTTGATTCTCATGTATAATGAAGAATAAACCACGTTTCAATTAAGGAAGGAAACTAGGTATGTAGTAATTGTTTTTACAGCCGTCTGCATGCTCTATAAGTATTATGTTACAAAATTTGTATTTATTTCTGACTTTCTGTGATATTCTTCATTTACCCTCCACAGGCCCGTAGCCAGACAGAGGCCAGGGGGGAGCTGAATCCCCCTGGAACTACTGTCAGCCCCCCCCCCCCTGGCACTGAGGTCAGCCCCCTTGTCATTAGGTAAAACTATTTTGTGAAATTTGTTTGCAGTGAAAAGTGAAAATGTAGACAGCAGATATTATTTTGCTCAGAACTTTGGTGAGGATAAATTCAGGGAGCATGAACAGCAGCTATTACATTCGTTCATCTTATTTTTAAGAAGTGTAAGTAGCGGCAAGTATCTTCTCTAGACTTCAGAAAGTTTTTTTATAGGGGACTGAGGAGCTTCTTTATCTGTACCTTCGTTGCCCCTATTGCGACCTCGCATTTATACAGAAATCAATGACTTAGATGTCATTATGCAAATTCCCTCCACATCTGCGTCAAAGGTTAACAGCTTCCAAGTTTTGGAAACGAACGGGAGTTTTATTGTTTCGGCCGGGGAGTGGAATGTGCGGTAGGCACTATGATTGAATATATTATCCATCTTTTCTTGTGTTATATAAATATCTGTATCATCAAACGTAGTATGAAGTGTGTAGTAAGGGATGATTTCAATAGCAGCCAATTAACACTTGAAGTGATATTTTAAAAGATATAGAAAAATGTAGCATTTGTGTGATATTTTTAAACTTTATGTAACGTAATGACCACTCCCCCCCATAACACACATAACTTACCTTCATTTAACATTGTTAACCTTTTGGAAAACGGAATTGATTTACAAAGCCCCCCCTGATAACCCGTGAGCCCCCCCCCCCCTGGAGATCAATTCTGGCTACGGGCCTGAGCCTCCACCTGCAAATGCGGAAGCTGCTTAGGTGGCTAGGTTGGCTAGACATACAAATATAATTAATCCCTAGTCATACAGCGAATAATACTTATACTTATACACTGTAATATAATCATGATTTATGGAGAAGCAAATAACTTATCAAGCATTTTCTGTTTCTTTTGTTGTGCAGTGGTTAACAAGGTGCATTACGATGCCAGGGGTTCTGGATAAGAATCCCGGACTGGGCATGTGTGTTCTTTATGATGGTCCTCTCATCAATTTCACATCACTCATTTTCATCTTCATCTTCACGATTAGCCAAAAAGTGTCAGAAAAGCGAAGTAAAATAAACCAAATTAATAAATTATATATTTCTGTATTACGCCGCTTTTCTACCTCTTGGGTTAAATGCGACGATGAGGATGAATGATGAGCCGAAGGAATGGCGATGGGACAGACATGATATAACCATACCTGTCCAATGTCCGAACCTTGGACCTCTGGTTTCGTAGCGTGTTATACTCACGTCAGTGGAATTCTTAGGAAGAAAAACTGTAAAAGTAGGGTGAAAAAAGCAAAGTTGTACTATGCATAAAAAGCCATGTTTAGTTCTTCTAAAACCTTCCAATTATACAGTTCGTGTTTTAAGTCCACTGTATGCGCAGTTAGGCTAATCGGGGATCCAAACCACTATGTGCCTCCACCGGGTATCGAACCCGGAACCCCTTGATTGCAAGGCGGCGACGCTACCACTGCGTCATCGAGGAGGCCGAGAAAAACTTACAATTAGTCAATAAAATTGATATTGAGGGACAAGGCCTGTGAGTTCTTTCATTCGGTTGCACGTGGTCATCACATCAAGTCCCATAGTTTCGAGAGCAGAATTTGCTTCCATATCGCTTTCAAGTACTTCCCAAATTGTCCTCACTATGTTGAAACAGCACAGAAATTTTGGAACTAATACAAGCAGGCACATACCCAGGGAAGGGGCTCGGGGGCTGCAGTCCTTTCCCGAAATCCTACAAATATTTAATTTTAATAATATGTAGTAGTAATTAAATCTACTTCATTAACAGGATTAAACATCTTGTATATGGTAAGTTGCAATATACCAAGAAATTCATCTTCAGCGCATTTACTCCTCCCGCCAACCTTTTAGTCTTTAGATGGCGGCTGCCGATAAGGTATAAGCCCCTTCCGAAATCAAATTCTGTCTACCTGCCTGACCACCAGGGATCGAACCTTGAACCTTTCGATTGATTGATTAATTTAACTGGTGTTTTAAGTCCACTTTATGCACAGTAAGGCTAATCGGGAGTGAACCTACAGCTTAAAGTGAGATCCGAACAACTATGTGCCTCCATCGGGAATCGAACCCGGGATCCCTTGTTGAACCTGTCGAACCAAAGACGAGAGCGTAATCATTTGAGCGTGTGGGAACTTTATTTTATCCAGTGCAATCATTTATTGTTTTCCACACACAAATAAGATTAATTTTAAGAAATTAGACGTGTGCATATAATTAATTTCTTATCGTCATCATTTCCCAAGTGAACAATCAGATGCCATAGAAGACTCGGGCCCGCCTTATAGAATAGTGCTTAACGTGGTTGCCTTGAACTAAGAGATACCGGATATAACTGTATACATGAGATGCCTAGCTTAAACTCATTATGCACACATTTCATATTTACACTGTTGCTAATACTTGTAAACCTGGTTCCAGCACTTTATATCTAAAACCACGGAAAAGGGTTTTATCTACTTCTCAATTTTCTTCCAGCAAATTTACAAATCTAAAGACTAATAACATTGTTCTTGGTGTATCAGTCATTAAACTAATGAGTTCATTCTGCATTTAGTTTCCCGAATAATGGCTATGAATTTCGCGAGAGTATATCCGTAGACTGTTGGGGGCTACAGAAGAAAATGATGTTCCTTTCCAATTTATTGATTGATTGAGTTGGTGTTTTAAGTCCACTTTATACACAGTAAGGCTAATCGGGACGGGTTTGTAAAGTGGGATCCGAACCAGTATAAGCATCCACCGGGTATCGAACCCGAAACCCCTTGATTACAAGGCGACGATGCTACCATGCGCCACCAAGGCTATTGCTCCTTTTCTTTCCAAGACATATATATATATATATATATATATATATATAAACACACACATACATATATAATGTATGTATACAGCATAGGCCTATATGGTGTATAAATAGTTTGTTAATTTATAATAGTTTGATAGAAAAAATCTTACGTTTGGGCCCCCCCAAACTGATCAACCTAGCTACGTCCCTGCTCACATACCAACAAATAAGACACGACTTAAGTATACATGGTGATTTGGCACACAAACAGTTTGCAGTGTTGCCAGATTACAAGAAAAGCGAAATTCAGCTGTGCATACATTACCCATATTATACTAATATGACGTCACGCGTATCTCAAAAATCGTACGTGATGGAGAAAAATGAGTAGCAAATTCGAAATAACCATGTCGAAATTAGTTAAGAACGCCTATTCGCTTACTAAATTAATGACCAATTATGAGCTGCTAAAGTTACTACGAAATTGACATGATACTCGGCTGCCCGTTTGGTAGGTGAATTATTCAGTGCTGTGAGGTTTTTCTTTGGTTGGTACAAACGGTGACGAAGAATATAACCTAATTGTGTACAATTATTAGCCTCTATAAATCGTATCACTATTTTCTTTGTATGGGTCTTACAGCTTTGAAAATGAATTTTTGAAAGAGAAGGACATTGAAAATCCAAATAATAGTAGAGTTTATTATTATCTTTTTGTTAGTTCCTCATTCAAGTATCGGCAATGTCATGAGTGTTGGCAATGTTCTCTTCTTCGTTTCATCGCCATATCTATCCTTATCGTTACAAATATAAGAGAGGGAGAAATTGGATGTTAAGGAATCAGAGAGCATTCAAAGTACTTAAATCGGCTGCTGTCTTGCAATCAAGGGGTCCTGGGTTCGATTCCCGGTAGAGGCACATTTCATTACGCGGATCGGATTCCACTATCAGCTGTAGGTCTCGTCAAAATTAACGTCTGTGCACATAGTGGACCTTAATACATATCCAAACAACTAAACACTGCGAAAGTCAGCATGCTTAGGCATTTTTCTACTTGTGGCCCACATGTTAATTATTGTTTGTCGGATTAGAAAATTATAAGGCCGTAGTACATGAACAAATCCGAAAACTTTCCAAATAGTTTGAGCATTACGCAGTTCAAATTCCATCATGTGAAAGTAAGATAACTATGTGTGAAGAGGATATTAAAGTTAGGATCTATTTTCCAATTCTTGATCACCTATTTTTTTAACTAAACGAAAGGTTTACTACTGTTGTGATTTCAGCAGTTAAGGGTGGGATATAGCTGTTGCCAAAAATGATGGCACAGCAGGAAGCAGAAAGATAAGTCACAATATGAATCCTTCAGCAGCTGCTTTCAATAAATCAAACATTCCAAGTTGCCTTTCAGAAACTTTAAAAACTTTATTATTGCAATACGCATACCCTTATCAACAGTTGGATGTGAGAGAATATTTTCTAGCTCGCGACAAATCAAGTGTTACCTTCGTAATCGAATTGGTTACCATTATTACAAAAAATAAAAGATTTGACCGGGAAATAATTGCAACACAAAAGTTTTTGTGCCAGATTGTGCGGAATGGTATAGTGAATAATATATTAATAATCCACCATCCAAATGTTTGGGGAAAATCCGTCATTTTGTAAAATGGCGACAATAATTCATCTTAAAAATTTAAAATGTATATATAATATCTCGAAATCAGTGCATTGTACACAAGAAGTGAAGATAACCAAAATGAAAAAGCAGAAAGTTGCTAAATTATGGTTTTTGTTTGATTATGCTACCGTAAATATTAATGGATTAGCAAAACTCAAATATTCTCTTTAATTTTTAGAATTAGCGCAAAAGTTAGTTTCTGACCAAAAAACAGCAAATATGTAAGAAACTATGTACTTCACGTCCAAAAGTCACTGAACCAAATTCAAAGCTTATGATTTCCTTCAGAGATTAGTTTTCGTTTCGTGCCTATAGAGTTAGGGGTTGAGGAGATATGTAGGTTTATGCAGAGTAATTTGTTTCCTTAAATTTAAGTGTTACATTTCTTATGATATTGGTGAGAACGTAATATATAGTTTTCTGCAGTGATTCGTTCACTTGCGTTTGTTCCATGCTTCTGTTGTTTACCAATGTATGCACACAGTAGCGGCGATTAGGTGTCTTAACTGAGCGAGGGGGGAGGGGCAAGGACAGTTTACTTTCTACTTACTGCAATTAGAAAGAATCGTATTGAAAATGGAATTCGGCAGATGATTTTGGGTCAAATCCACCACTGATAAACAAGGCTTAGCATTAAGAGACAATACTGCTGGTCAAAAAAGTGTGTATGGTGGGGGAGGGGGGCCTGTTAACCTTCAGTACATTGAACTAATGTGATATGGTAAAATACGGTTCCAAACCTGTCGCTTTTCCTTAGAGTCCATTGTAAATTTTTTCGTATATACCTGGTACTAACATGTTAAATTTCATAATTTCTTCTGCATACAGAAGTGCACTTGTAGCACAGGTGTTGGCCCTGATGGAGGAAAAGGAGAACATATGCGTAACTGATTTTAGATGTAAACTCCACTTTCCAATGGTTTATTGAAATTCCGAACAATACCGAGCAGTCGCTCGGTGGCTAATGTAATGCAGCCACAGAGCAGCAGTATATCCTGTTATCTTTCAGAGTTGAACCAAATGTATATATATATATATATATATATATATATATATATATTTCAGCACTTCAGAGCTTGAACTTACATTACCGTCTAGTTCTGAATTGAGCAGGCTAACGATTATTGAACGTGTCTCAGAAATATGTTCATTTGCAACGTACTTTGTTTAATCAAGTAGCGTAAAGAGTGCTGCATGAACTATGAAATGACGCCTTGTGCCTCTGGCTATGGCTTTTTCGGATTGATTTGATTTGATATGTCTTAGTTTTCTTATGTCGTTTTTCTTCAAATTTTGTTTAATCGCGAAGATGAGGACTGATGATGATATATGGTGAGATGGATGAAGGAACAATATGAAAGACAACACGAGCCCCACATAGGATTCTACTGACTGCGAGTCCGGACGCCAGAGCCTCAGAAACTAACTATTACCCTAATTCTAAAAGTTAAAGAGAATATTTGAGTTTTGCTAATTCCATTAATATTTACGGTAGCGTTATCAAACAAAAACGATAATTTAGCAACTTTTCTGCTCTTTCATTTTGGTTATCTTCACTTCTTGTGTACAATTCACCGTTTTCGATATATTAAATTTTTTAACAATTTTTAAGATGAATTATTGCCGCCATTTTCCAAGATGGCGGATTTTCCCCAAACATTTAAATGGCGGATTTTTAATATATTATTCACTATACCATTTCGCACTATCTGGAACCAAAAAAAAAAATTGTGTTGCAATTATTTCCGGGTTAGGCTATTTTTTCCCGTTCGTTTCCTCTATTACATAGGTTGAGTGCTCTATCTATTCTATCCATTGAGAAAAATGTGAAAATCGCTTGGATTTAAACAACATTGTAGATAATTTTGCAGATGCTCATAAAACATGCGCATCTTACTGTGGTTAAATATTCCATTTGAGCCAAACATTATTAACACTCTTTACATAGAAATAGTGTTACGTGCAGTATTTATACGTATACCAGAGAGTTCAGAGTAACTGTAATTTGTATGGAAAATTTGTGTTGTTAATATGAATATATAGTTCGTGATATTATACCACAAAATTATTTCTTAGTAAAATAAAACTCTATAATTACTATATTTTATTTGATATAAAGAATTCCTGCCTACATGTCCTTTTGTGTATGATGGAACGGAATGCATTATCTTACATAATAATTTACCTTTGGTCTGACTAAAATACGTGATAGCTAAAATTACACCCTAGTAAAGTATGAAGTAAATAACATTTAGCAGGTAATAGTTAGCACCCAAGAATTTGAAACCAAAATCTGTAGCCCCCTCTACTTATTTCATGCTGGCGCCGTCACTGATCAGTAGAAAATGGAGGGGTCACTTTCCATTCAGAAATAAATCGCGGTTCTGCCCGTCATCTTCAAACACAAATACCAAATTCTACATGTATAACAGAGTCAACAGATGTATATAGTGGCTTTTCGAAATTTTCTGCATTTGTGTTTTACGGTTTTCACTAAAAACCTACAACTATAATGATGCGATAAAACTGCCGAAATTTTCGTTTCTTGTTCCATTAAAGTGGGTTGATTTGAAAACCTGCCCCCCTCCCTCCCTTCCACTTCAAAATAAGTTCCGACGTTCCTGATGCACGTTTAATTTTGTAGAGTATTCGCAGATATGAGCAGAATTTGAAGCTTTGGCGAAATGGAGAAAATCATGCCTTCATTTACTATCTTGGGGACCAAAATATTCCCTAACATTACCGAGCTTAGCACCTGACATACGGAATTAGGTTTTATCTTCCGCCATCTTGAAAGACGTCATCCGACTTCACTCAAATGCAATAGCTTTTTAGCTCTTATTGCAGAAGCAATTTAATCTAAACGCCTAATTTTATGGCAGTTATGCTTGTAAGATAATTTTGAGGAAATCGCTAAGATATCTTAGGGATGGAAGCCATTCCTTTCTCTATACCTCCACAATTCGCCCATGATCCGAAGTGCATATATTAATATATTAACAATTATGTAATAATCATACATGCATACATCCTCATATATAGGCTACGTATGTAGAAATGAGATTGAAAAAATGGTTGATTTGAAAACCTGCACCCCCTCCCCCCCTTCCACTTCAAAATAATTTCCGTCGTTCCTCATGTATACGTTTAATTTTGTAGAGTATTCGCTTGTGTATTAGAAGCAAAACAAAGTAAGATTTGTTTAAAAGCTTTTAATCAACTTGAGGACTTTGTGAAAATAAATTTAAACTTCAGCCAAAATTCAGCTGCCCCCCAATTTCATTGTGACCTAAGCATTTTTTTACCTTGATTGGCTGGGAGATAAAGAGCAAAATATACTTCTGGGCAGAGTCCATTTAATTCAATAATGATACTAGTTAACTGAGTCGTACCATTCACATGAAAGGGAATCCAAAGTCACATTGTTTGATAGGTCTCTTTTTTCCAACAACTCTGTGGGAAATATTTCTTGGTTTGGACTACGGTCTCGAAAAGAAAAACAATATTACACTTTCAATGTGAGGCACCACAAAGGTCTAAAATACTATCTACAGACTCGCACCATACGTTTTTGTAAGGTAAAGTTGATAGTTTGTGCATTTAACTATCTGTTTTGAAATTACATTAATATGTGATGAATGTAGACTGACACTGCATAGGCGAACTTGAATCAGTACCGAAAATTTCAAGTCTTCGCACTTCTTGTAAAACACAACACTTCTTGCAACTACACAAAATCAAAAATTCTAGATAAGCCAACAAATACTCTAAAACCAGCATTTGAATTCACTTTGTAACATTAAGCAGCTAATTTCATTGTTAAAAAAAAGTCGAATTTTCGAGAATAATTCCGTAAAAGCTGAATTTTCGTCAGTTGTTAGAACACTACTAGGAGTGCAAATGCCCCAAAATCCGCCCCTCCCAGTGGTGCTTCCCCTCCAACCGCCCTCTCCAAAAAAAAACTCACCTCAGAAGACTCTTAGTTCTTGAAATATATATCCGTTCGTAACTAATGGATGTCACGGTATCTAGTGACATGTGAAACGCAGTTCGATATAAATTATTTTTTGTTTATTGATTCATTTTATGCACAAACATGAAAGTGTGAGGTTTGATCTTATTTTGTGAATAAACTTGTATCCGAGCCAGACGTCGGAAGCTGGGGACGGGTTTTTCTTGAGTGACAGCCGCCGCTTCGAACATGACATATTTGCACCAACGCGGAGATAAGGAAAGATTATTTTCGCCGCTACCGGGCTCGAGTCGCAGCAGGCGTTCGAACCCATGTTCACGGATGACCAGGAAGACCAGCTGGAGCTCAAGCCTGCAAGGATCCAGGACGCGTCGCTGACCGCGTTTCAAGACAATGGACAGAGGTCATTTCCATCCCCTGAGAAAGCGAAGCCAAGCTACCTTAGCGTGGGTTTCAACGGACGAATTTGAACCTCTTATATATATGCGGTGCTACCACCCCAGACACAGTTTTTACCCGGATTTCACAGAGAGAGCATCTCCGCGCTACACTCTCACGTGATCATTGTTTTGTGTCCGTGGACTTTGTTTCCTTACGTACTGTGAGCGACTTGCGGATAGGGAGTTACCAGTGTGCGCCTTATTTTGGTGAAGATTACGCGGTGATTTGTTTTTGCCAAGCGTGGACTACATAAGGATGGAGGGCTAAAGAAGATAGAGAAGGGGGGCGTCGCTTCCCTGACGCCTGCAACGACGCCGAAGCCAGTCAGACGACGCCGAAACCAAACACCAACCAAAGCCCGAAGGACGCTTTCAGATCGACGTCCCAACCAAAGCCCGAAGGACGTTTCCAGAGAGAGATGATTTCAGATCGACGTCCCAACCAAAGCCCGAAGGACGTTTCCAGATCGACGTTCCAACCGAAGCTAGTTACCAGAGAAAGAGAGGGAAGGATGATACCAGAACGACGCCCAAACGAAGCCCGGCACCAGAGATTCCGAACCGACGCGTGACCACGTACACCCGACGCTAGTGACAAGAGGAACGCCCGAAGTTCTGAGGAGGTGCAAGTACACCATATCGTCGCAATTATTCTTCGTCGCGATCGACCTCGGAGGACAATTTCGCTACAAAGGAACCGTGTGCAAGTCCCGCGTCCAGGAGAGATGAAGGACCACGCCATGTAGCAGAGTCTGGTACAGTATACTTCAGAGGGTCACATGTACATGTAAACGTGCGCCGTTAGTATCAACACCGTACAGTTAACGCCGACGTCTCACTTATTTGCAAAGTTACTCAGGAAAACCCAAACCTAACTTCCGCGTCTAAAAATTGTTTTGGTATTGTTATAAAAAGGGGTAATTTCATGTTCAGATGTTCAAATTTAATTGTCTGCATTCAGGGTTAGAAGCTCCATTTCATTTCTTTAATATTTAGTATAAGTTGTCAAAGTGTGCTCCATTTTTTGTGTAACTGACCGCCCCGTCGCGCCATTTAAGTTGTCAATAGTTGACTGATGAGTCCTTTTTAATTATGGAAAGCGTAGTTGTTTTTATTGCAAGGTCGTGTGCGTGAAATAGTATTATTTGTTGCATAGTGGTTTTTAAGGTAATTTTTGCTCGCGCCGACGATTGATTAGTGTATTCCGGCAGCTGGAGCCAATTAAGTTTTTGCATCACTATGTAATTGTGTAGTTGTTCTCATTGGACGAGAGAGGCTGATGTGTAATACCCCCGTCCGAGAAACTTGTATAAAGTCGTGCTTACGACTGGGTGCAAACGTTCAGTCGAACGAAAGATTTAACCACGCCGACCCAATTGTCTTAGTTAACCGCTTTCCGAGGGCTGGCACTCAAGTTAATTTAAAAGAGCACAGGAGCTGGCAGACAAATGCCCTAAATTCACATAAAGGTTTAAAAAATTAAAAGGAATGATATGTTAATGAGATCCATGATTTGTATCCATACTTCACATGTAAAAATACCTCATGTGTGTGAAAGAGAGAGAGAGTGAATGAGTGAGCGTTTGAGGAGGCTTTGTAAACAGTTGTTGATTGCAATATTTCTTTGTTGTTACAATATATATTCACTTTTTTTACCGTTCGTCAGTGTTGTTATTTGACGTTTTTCAGGTACCAGATATTATGCTATTAGTGTTTTATGAATGTTCGAATCTACATATCAAAGGTAAACAAAACAGTGTAACATTTCAAGGTATTAATCTCCGCCTCGCAATAGTATGACAATAAACGACCGTCTCAGTACCGAACTTGAAAACCTGGACCGAGAGTCACGACCGGTCTCCCGTGCACATAACGACGTTTGGCCCCGTGCCGGGGTATGATTGACACGTCAATTCGGGGGCCGTGAGTGCACTCGTTACATTTTTGGCGCCGCGAACATGGGACGGCAACTTTTGTCATGTCTTTCCAGGAAAGCCAGGTTGCGAGAGCGGTAGAAATTTCATTGTATACGTCATGCATAAAATTCTTGTGTTAGGTTCCTGGTTATTTGTGTGTTTTTCGTTTTGTATTTCGAGGGTTATTTTGATGTATTTGTCGTAGGTTCACGTGTAAGGACACGTTATTGGGCGTAATTGGTAACAATAGGGCAGATATTTTTTCGGCGAAAGCAGCAAGGGCAGCTGCATAGGGCATTTTTTATGTACTTTTTGTGTACTTTTTTTGGTTGTTGGCATAATTTATGGCATCAGGCTGAGTTGCGGGATAAGGGATTCCCGACGGACCTCCTTTTCTTTTTATGTATCGATTTGTAATTCACATTTTGTGTGAGCTCGCGTAAGTTTGCATAACTATTCCTAAGTGCGACAGAAAATCGAGCAGATATTAAGGAAAGGCCTTCATGAGATTAAGAAATCGTCGCATAGACTGTTTGAACAAGAGTGACGTCATGATGGTTTGCAAGGTTTGTGGACAGGAATTTTATGATTTCGAAGTCGACAGCGAGGGAGATTCCGGACCGGTTTGTCTCCAGTGCAAGAGCCCGCCAGGAATGGAAAGGCAGATACCAAGTGCCCAGGGGGGTACGTCACGTGCGGACGACGACCACGGCAAAGAACAAGGAGATGACGTAGGAAGTGGCAGTGTTGCCAACCAATTCCGGCTAATCCTCCAGATGCTCCAAGGAATGGAAACCAGGATGCTAGCCAGCATGCAAAGAATGCGGATCAACATCCAAGAAATGGGAACCAAGGTACAAACCACCAGCCAGGAGTTGCAGACCGAGGCGCAGACCAATATCCAGGTGTTGGAAACCAGGATGCAGACCAACGTACGAGGGATGGAAGAACGCCTCCAAGGAACAGTTCGCGCCTCCGGAGAGGAAATGACGCGACAACTCCCCCCAACGATCCTAGAATCCGAGGCTCGAATCAAATCCAGGACCGCCGAGACCGCCGAGACCGACGCTCGCATCAAGGACCAAGAAGCCAAGGTGGCAACACTGGCGCAGAGCGTAAGTGAGCAGGAAGGAGCTTTGCAACACATCGGCCAGCAATGTGCACAGCTGGAGTCTGCCTGCAATCGGAGCAACGATGCCCCCGAGCGACAAGTGCGGCGAGCAGCGAACCCAGCGGAAGGGAATTCCGAGAAGATAAAGGGAATCGAGGAAAAACTGCAACAATTGAACGTAGCCGACGTTCCGGGATCACCGCGAGAGCCGGCAGCTATGACGTCATCGCAGCCAGCTGAAGTTCCTTCGCCTTCAAGAAGCGCGAGTGACGCAAGGCCGACTACAGGTGTCAACCGAGGAAGCGAAGTGGAACCTGGACTACATTATCCATCGCCGCGACCGTTCGAAGCCCAAACTTCAAACCGGGAAGATATACGGTCTGAACCAGCACCGACGAGAAGGGCTCTGTTCCCGCCGGAATATAAGAAACATTTCAAGAAGTTCTCCGGGGCCGACAGGATTTTGCCGTCTGCCTTCATCGAGGAATTCGAAGCAACAGCGCGGGAGTTAGGACTTGCGGATGGGGAGCGATTACTCGTGCTGAAAGGCCTAATGCAAGATCGGGCAAAGAACTGGCTCGATCGGAATGAAATACACTTTCATTCATACTCGGCGTTTAGGGAAGCGTTCCTGACACACTTTCAGCGCCCCATGCAAGTGGAAAGGATGCTCATCCAGCTGAGGAACGAGAGGTACGACAGGAACGGGGGACTTACTTTTTCGCAATATTTCTGGCGTAAGTTCAATGAGTTCCAGGCTCTCCAGCCACAGATGACCACGTCGGAGATAATTGCGGCCTTAATTTATCATTACCCGCAAGAGATAAGACGGCATCTCAACGGGGCGTGCGCTTTCGACGCAGAGGCCATGTCGCTCACGCTCGAGAACCTAAACCAGTGCGAAGAGGAACGCGAGAGGATGCGGAGTGACAGATGGAACAAAAGGAGACGACCAGAGGATGAAGGAAACCGGGGAAACAAGCACCCACGCGTCCATTTCGTCCAGAGGAGGTACGATGGGCAACAACGCGCTCCAGGAGCCGAAGTTCGCCAGCTTCGAGATGGTCCGCCTTCGCCACGACAGAGACGCCATTATCGGGGACAGAGACGTCGAGGTGGTCAGACTCGCAGTTCGCCGGGTCACCATGGCAACAGCGGCGACAGCAACTTTTACAACGGTCGAGTGAACAATGGTTATTATCAGCGTCACCCCGACAGTAGACCGGAGAGCCCGCGTTCTGACAACGGGCACACGAGGCGCAGCCCGCCGAGGGTTCAAAGGAGCCCGACGCGAAACGCGAACGGGCCGAATCCCAGCAACACATCTCCACAGCCGGAGCCGTCAGGTCGTCAGCGCCGAAGAGAGGAATGGGATGGCGAAACATGGTTAAGCGACATCGCGCCATTTTAGAAGTATAAAATAACATTGCGCCATACCCAGAGTGTATAATATGTATATTTATTATGTAAATTGGAGGTATCATTTATATCATGTGTTTTGTGTTATCGAACTGGTTTACTTTTCTTGTACAGGGTGTTAAAAAATTTGTAGTCAAAATTTTGTGCCCCTGAGTAGTGAAAAATTTTATTCGCCTACAGAATTTTTTGATCGGAAGGAGGGCGAAATGTCACGGTATCTAGTGACATGTGAAACGCAGTTCGATATAAATTATTTTTTGTTTATTGATTCATTTTATGCACAAACATGAAAGTGTGAGGTTTGATCTTATTTTGTGAATAAACTTGTATCCGAGCCAGACGTCGGAAGCTGGGGACGGGTTTTTCTTGAGTGACAGCCGCCGCTTCGAACATGACATATTTGCACCAACGCGGAGATAAGGAAAGATTATTTTCGCCGCTACCGGGCTCGAGTCGCAGCAGGCGTTCGAACCCATGTTCACGGATGACCAGGAAGACCAGCTGGAGCTCAAGCCTGCAAGGATCCAGGACGCGTCGCTGACCGCGTTTCAAGACAATGGACAGAGGTCATTTCCATCCCCTGAGAAAGCGAAGCCAAGCTACCTTAGCGTGGGTTTCAACGGACGAATTTGAACCTCTTATATATATGCGGTGCTACCACCCCAGACACAGTTTTTACCCGGATTTCACAGAGAGAGCATCTCCGCGCTACACTCTCACGTGATCATTGTTTTGTGTCCGTGGACTTTGTTTCCTTACGTACTGTGAGCGACTTGCGGATAGGGAGTTACCAGTGTGCGCCTTATTTTGGTGAAGATTACGCGGTGATTTGTTTTTGCCAAGCGTGGACTACATAAGGATGGAGGGCTAAAGAAGATAGAGAAGGGGGGCGTCGCTTCCCTGACGCCTGCAACGACGCCGAAGCCAGTCAGACGACGCCGAAACCAAACACCAACCAAAGCCCGAAGGACGCTTTCAGATCGACGTCCCAACCAAAGCCCGAAGGACGTTTCCAGAGAGAGATGATTTCAGATCGACGTCCCAACCAAAGCCCGAAGGACGTTTCCAGATCGACGTTCCAACCGAAGCTAGTTACCAGAGAAAGAGAGGGAAGGATGATACCAGAACGACGCCCAAACGAAGCCCGGCACCAGAGATTCCGAACCGACGCGTGACCACGTACACCCGACGCTAGTGACAAGAGGAACGCCCGAAGTTCTGAGGAGGTGCAAGTACACCATATCGTCGCAATTATTCTTCGTCGCGATCGACCTCGGAGGACAATTTCGCTACAAAGGAACCGTGTGCAAGTCCCGCGTCCAGGAGAGATGAAGGACCACGCCATGTAGCAGAGTCTGGTACAGTATACTTCAGAGGGTCACATGTACATGTAAACGTGCGCCGTTAGTATCAACACCGTACAGTTAACGCCGACGTCTCACTTATTTGCAAAGTTACTCAGGAAAACCCAAACCTAACTTCCGCGTCTAAAAATTGTTTTGGTATTGTTATAAAAAGGGGTAATTTCATGTTCAGATGTTCAAATTTAATTGTCTGCATTCAGGGTTAGAAGCTCCATTTCATTTCTTTAATATTTAGTATAAGTTGTCAAAGTGTGCTCCATTTTTTGTGTAACTGACCGCCCCGTCGCGCCATTTAAGTTGTCAATAGTTGACTGATGAGTCCTTTTTAATTATGGAAAGCGTAGTTGTTTTTATTGCAAGGTCGTGTGCGTGAAATAGTATTATTTGTTGCATAGTGGTTTTTAAGGTAATTTTTGCTCGCGCCGACGATTGATTAGTGTATTCCGGCAGCTGGAGCCAATTAAGTTTTTGCATCACTATGTAATTGTGTAGTTGTTCTCATTGGACGAGAGAGGCTGATGTGTAATACCCCCGTCCGAGAAACTTGTATAAAGTCGTGCTTACGACTGGGTGCAAACGTTCAGTCGAACGAAAGATTTAACCACGCCGACCCAATTGTCTTAGTTAACCGCTTTCCGAGGGCTGGCACTCAAGTTAATTTAAAAGAGCACAGGAGCTGGCAGACAAATGCCCTAAATTCACATAAAGGTTTAAAAAATTAAAAGGAATGATATGTTAATGAGATCCATGATTTGTATCCATACTTCACATGTAAAAATACCTCATGTGTGTGAAAGAGAGAGAGAGTGAATGAGTGAGCGTTTGAGGAGGCTTTGTAAACAGTTGTTGATTGCAATATTTCTTTGTTGTTACAATATATATTCACTTTTTTTACCGTTCGTCAGTGTTGTTATTTGACGTTTTTCAGGTACCAGATATTATGCTATTAGTGTTTTATGAATGTTCGAATCTACATATCAAAGGTAAACAAAACAGTGTAACATTTCAAGGTATTAATCTCCGCCTCGCAATAGTATGACAATAAACGACCGTCTCAGTACCGAACTTGAAAACCTGGACCGAGAGTCACGACCGGTCTCCCGTGCACATAACGACGTTTGGCCCCGTGCCGGGGTATGATTGACACGTCAATTCGGGGGCCGTGAGTGCACTCGTTACATTTTTGGCGCCGCGAACATGGGACGGCAACTTTTGTCATGTCTTTCCAGGAAAGCCAGGTTGCGAGAGCGGTAGAAATTTCATTGTATACGTCATGCATAAAATTCTTGTGTTAGGTTCCTGGTTATTTGTGTGTTTTTCGTTTTGTATTTCGAGGGTTATTTTGATGTATTTGTCGTAGGTTCACGTGTAAGGACACGTTATTGGGCGTAATTGGTAACAATAGGGCAGATATTTTTTCGGCGAAAGCAGCAAGGGCAGCTGCATAGGGCATTTTTTATGTACTTTTTGTGTACTTTTTTTGGTTGTTGGCATAATTTATGGCATCAGGCTGAGTTGCGGGATAAGGGATTCCCGACGGACCTCCTTTTCTTTTTATGTATCGATTTGTAATTCACATTTTGTGTGAGCTCGCGTAAGTTTGCATAACTATTCCTAAGTGCGACAGAAAATCGAGCAGATATTAAGGAAAGGCCTTCATGAGATTAAGAAATCGTCGCATAGACTGTTTGAACAAGAGTGACGTCATGATGGTTTGCAAGGTTTGTGGACAGGAATTTTATGATTTCGAAGTCGACAGCGAGGGAGATTCCGGACCGGTTTGTCTCCAGTGCAAGAGCCCGCCAGGAATGGAAAGGCAGATACCAAGTGCCCAGGGGGGTACGTCACGTGCGGACGACGACCACGGCAAAGAACAAGGAGATGACGTAGGAAGTGGCAGTGTTGCCAACCAATTCCGGCTAATCCTCCAGATGCTCCAAGGAATGGAAACCAGGATGCTAGCCAGCATGCAAAGAATGCGGATCAACATCCAAGAAATGGGAACCAAGGTACAAACCACCAGCCAGGAGTTGCAGACCGAGGCGCAGACCAATATCCAGGTGTTGGAAACCAGGATGCAGACCAACGTACGAGGGATGGAAGAACGCCTCCAAGGAACAGTTCGCGCCTCCGGAGAGGAAATGACGCGACAACTCCCCCCAACGATCCTAGAATCCGAGGCTCGAATCAAATCCAGGACCGCCGAGACCGCCGAGACCGACGCTCGCATCAAGGACCAAGAAGCCAAGGTGGCAACACTGGCGCAGAGCGTAAGTGAGCAGGAAGGAGCTTTGCAACACATCGGCCAGCAATGTGCACAGCTGGAGTCTGCCTGCAATCGGAGCAACGATGCCCCCGAGCGACAAGTGCGGCGAGCAGCGAACCCAGCGGAAGGGAATTCCGAGAAGATAAAGGGAATCGAGGAAAAACTGCAACAATTGAACGTAGCCGACGTTCCGGGATCACCGCGAGAGCCGGCAGCTATGACGTCATCGCAGCCAGCTGAAGTTCCTTCGCCTTCAAGAAGCGCGAGTGACGCAAGGCCGACTACAGGTGTCAACCGAGGAAGCGAAGTGGAACCTGGACTACATTATCCATCGCCGCGACCGTTCGAAGCCCAAACTTCAAACCGGGAAGATATACGGTCTGAACCAGCACCGACGAGAAGGGCTCTGTTCCCGCCGGAATATAAGAAACATTTCAAGAAGTTCTCCGGGGCCGACAGGATTTTGCCGTCTGCCTTCATCGAGGAATTCGAAGCAACAGCGCGGGAGTTAGGACTTGCGGATGGGGAGCGATTACTCGTGCTGAAAGGCCTAATGCAAGATCGGGCAAAGAACTGGCTCGATCGGAATGAAATACACTTTCATTCATACTCGGCGTTTAGGGAAGCGTTCCTGACACACTTTCAGCGCCCCATGCAAGTGGAAAGGATGCTCATCCAGCTGAGGAACGAGAGGTACGACAGGAACGGGGGACTTACTTTTTCGCAATATTTCTGGCGTAAGTTCAATGAGTTCCAGGCTCTCCAGCCACAGATGACCACGTCGGAGATAATTGCGGCCTTAATTTATCATTACCCGCAAGAGATAAGACGGCATCTCAACGGGGCGTGCGCTTTCGACGCAGAGGCCATGTCGCTCACGCTCGAGAACCTAAACCAGTGCGAAGAGGAACGCGAGAGGATGCGGAGTGACAGATGGAACAAAAGGAGACGACCAGAGGATGAAGGAAACCGGGGAAACAAGCACCCACGCGTCCATTTCGTCCAGAGGAGGTACGATGGGCAACAACGCGCTCCAGGAGCCGAAGTTCGCCAGCTTCGAGATGGTCCGCCTTCGCCACGACAGAGACGCCATTATCGGGGACAGAGACGTCGAGGTGGTCAGACTCGCAGTTCGCCGGGTCACCATGGCAACAGCGGCGACAGCAACTTTTACAACGGTCGAGTGAACAATGGTTATTATCAGCGTCACCCCGACAGTAGACCGGAGAGCCCGCGTTCTGACAACGGGCACACGAGGCGCAGCCCGCCGAGGGTTCAAAGGAGCCCGACGCGAAACGCGAACGGGCCGAATCCCAGCAACACATCTCCACAGCCGGAGCCGTCAGGTCGTCAGCGCCGAAGAGAGGAATGGGATGGCGAAACATGGTTAAGCGACATCGCGCCATTTTAGAAGTATAAAATAACATTGCGCCATACCCAGAGTGTATAATATGTATATTTATTATGTAAATTGGAGGTATCATTTATATCATGTGTTTTGTGTTATCGAACTGGTTTACTTTTCTTGTACAGGGTGTTAAAAAATTTGTAGTCAAAATTTTGTGCCCCTGAGTAGTGAAAAATTTTATTCGCCTACAGAATTTTTTGATCGGAAGGAGGGCGAAATGTCACGGTATCTAGTGACATGTGAAACGCAGTTCGATATAAATTATTTTTTGTTTATTGATTCATTTTATGCACAAACATGAAAGTGTGAGGTTTGATCTTATTTTGTGAATAAACTTGTATCCGAGCCAGACGTCGGAAGCTGGGGACGGGTTTTTCTTGAGTGACAGCCGCCGCTTCGAACATGACATATTTGCACCAACGCGGAGATAAGGAAAGATTATTTTCGCCGCTACCGGGCTCGAGTCGCAGCAGGCGTTCGAACCCATGTTCACGGATGACCAGGAAGACCAGCTGGAGCTCAAGCCTGCAAGGATCCAGGACGCGTCGCTGACCGCGTTTCAAGACAATGGACAGAGGTCATTTCCATCCCCTGAGAAAGCGAAGCCAAGCTACCTTAGCGTGGGTTTCAACGGACGAATTTGAACCTCTTATATATATGCGGTGCTACCACCCCAGACACAGTTTTTACCCGGATTTCACAGAGAGAGCATCTCCGCGCTACACTCTCACGTGATCATTGTTTTGTGTCCGTGGACTTTGTTTCCTTACGTACTGTGAGCGACTTGCGGATAGGGAGTTACCAGTGTGCGCCTTATTTTGGTGAAGATTACGCGGTGATTTGTTTTTGCCAAGCGTGGACTACATAAGGATGGAGGGCTAAAGAAGATAGAGAAGGGGGGCGTCGCTTCCCTGACGCCTGCAACGACGCCGAAGCCAGTCAGACGACGCCGAAACCAAACACCAACCAAAGCCCGAAGGACGCTTTCAGATCGACGTCCCAACCAAAGCCCGAAGGACGTTTCCAGAGAGAGATGATTTCAGATCGACGTCCCAACCAAAGCCCGAAGGACGTTTCCAGATCGACGTTCCAACCGAAGCTAGTTACCAGAGAAAGAGAGGGAAGGATGATACCAGAACGACGCCCAAACGAAGCCCGGCACCAGAGATTCCGAACCGACGCGTGACCACGTACACCCGACGCTAGTGACAAGAGGAACGCCCGAAGTTCTGAGGAGGTGCAAGTACACCATATCGTCGCAATTATTCTTCGTCGCGATCGACCTCGGAGGACAATTTCGCTACAAAGGAACCGTGTGCAAGTCCCGCGTCCAGGAGAGATGAAGGACCACGCCATGTAGCAGAGTCTGGTACAGTATACTTCAGAGGGTCACATGTACATGTAAACGTGCGCCGTTAGTATCAACACCGTACAGTTAACGCCGACGTCTCACTTATTTGCAAAGTTACTCAGGAAAACCCAAACCTAACTTCCGCGTCTAAAAATTGTTTTGGTATTGTTATAAAAAGGGGTAATTTCATGTTCAGATGTTCAAATTTAATTGTCTGCATTCAGGGTTAGAAGCTCCATTTCATTTCTTTAATATTTAGTATAAGTTGTCAAAGTGTGCTCCATTTTTTGTGTAACTGACCGCCCCGTCGCGCCATTTAAGTTGTCAATAGTTGACTGATGAGTCCTTTTTAATTATGGAAAGCGTAGTTGTTTTTATTGCAAGGTCGTGTGCGTGAAATAGTATTATTTGTTGCATAGTGGTTTTTAAGGTAATTTTTGCTCGCGCCGACGATTGATTAGTATATTCCGGCAGCTGGAGCCAATTAAGTTTTTGCATCACTATGTAATTGTGTAGTTGTTCTCATTGGACGAGAGAGGCTGATGTGTAATACCCCCGTCCGAGAAACTTGTATAAAGTCGTGCTTACGACTGGGTGCAAACGTTCAGTCGAACGAAAGATTTAACCACGCCGACCCAATTGTCTTAGTTAACCGCTTTCCGAGGGCTGGCACTCAAGTTAATTTAAAAGAGCACAGGAGCTGGCAGACAAATGCCCTAAATTCACATAAAGGTTTAAAAAATTAAAAGGAATGATATGTTAATGAGATCCATGATTTGTATCCATACTTCACATGTAAAAATACCTCATGTGTGTGAAAGAGAGAGAGAGTGAATGAGTGAGCGTTTGAGGAGGCTTTGTAAACAGTTGTTGATTGCAATATTTCTTTGTTGTTACAATATATATTCACTTTTTTTACCGTTCGTCAGTGTTGTTATTTGACGTTTTTCAGGTACCAGATATTATGCTATTAGTGTTTTATGAATGTTCGAATCTACATATCAAAGGTAAACAAAACAGTGTAACATTTCAAGGTATTAATCTCCGCCTCGCAATAGTATGACAATAAACGACCGTCTCAGTACCGAACTTGAAAACCTGGACCGAGAGTCACGACCGGTCTCCCGTGCACATAACGACGTTTGGCCCCGTGCCGGGGTATGATTGACACGTCAATTCGGGGGCCGTGAGTGCACTCGTTACATGGACACAAAACAGATATTCTTAGTCTTGATTCTCATAAGATGGAGTACATGAAAGGTACTGTTTGATTTTTGTCTCTGATGTCTGAGGTTTTGTCGTAATTTAAATAATAATCTTACAAATATATTTGTTTCTATAACTTTTTCAACGTTTTTACATTGTAACTTTTGAATGAGCCACCGTAGCTCAGTCGCACTCGGCTTCCATGGCGGAGTTGTCAGAGCGGCGCGCTACGAAACCAGGGGCTCCGGGTTTGAATCCTGGCTAGGACATGTGTATTTGTGTTCGTTCGCAATGAGAAAACCTAGAACATAGTAAACAAATGACATGTGTGAAAGTTGAGAAAGTGGTGAATTACGGGGGATACTACTGCATAGGGATAATACTTCAAAAAAGAACAGAAGTCGTTATGGTGTCTGACTACCATGCGAGAAACCCAGGTTCAACCCCTGGCGATGGAGAACCAGGATATTTTCCATGTGTTATACGACGCCCACTCAGCGTCGTATAAAGTAGGTACCTGTAGGAAACTCTGGGGGGTAAAAGCAGCCAGAGACTTGTTGCTGATCACATTACCCCCACCTTCGGCCGTGATCCAGAAAGTGTTCGGCCCTAACTCCACACCCCCTACACACCTTAAAGGCGTGGTGCAAAGCACAGGGGGCACTTTTTTTGCTTACCTTACAACTTTTCTATAAATTCAGTGATCGCAAATTGTTTTAAATAAAAGTAGGAGTCTAATTTGTGAGATTTAAAACGATATAAGCTTTAACGCATTTCAATGAAAGATACACCATAAAATGTGTCTTCAAATGTCTCTTGGCGACGATGTTTTCACAGTCACGGAGGCTTTTAGGAATTTGTACTCCTAGTAGTCTTCTAATATCTGACCAAAATTGAGTGTTTACGGATTCTTTCCCAACTTGAAACCTATATATTGGGCTAATAGCAAGAACAAACATTTTTGCTGCAAAAATGTAGCTGTTATGAGCCACACACACTTACACAAACATATATATGTACGTTTTGCTTTGCCTCCACTGATATATATATATACATTACAAACACACACACACAGTATATACAGTATATATATATATATGTGTGGATTGATAGATAGATATCGGTGGAGGCATATATTGTTTCAGGCCCCACTTTAAACTGTAGGTCTAGTCCCGATTAGCCTTTGTGTGCGGAAAGTTCCCCCGAAACGATGCCCAAATGAGAAAAATTGTTTGTTTTCGTGTCCTCTATAACTTTCCATTGTTCCAGGCGCCATTTTAATGTGTGTGTGTGTGTGTGTGTGTGTCTATATATACAGGGTGTTTCTAAAGGTCGTTTACAACGCTTGGGAGGTGATTCCTCACACGAAAACAAGCAAAAAGTCTAAGTTCCATTTTTACGACTGAGGCTTCGTTTCCGAGATAGGAGCCTCGCAAAAGGTGACAAAGTGAACGTCACACCTAACTGGGACGAATACTATCACAGATAGAGAGGCGGTTCCAAGGGAATCATAAAGGAATCGTATGTGCTCAGTCCGGAAGTCACTATGAAAAGTTCACTGCACGCATGCGCAATGGAGTCCTCAAAGGAATTGGGGATTTCCAGCAACAACAATGCATGGAAAAGGTATGTAACGCAGCAAGAAGGACCGTGACAATGAGAAATGCGTTCAAGACAACACATCCCGACCTCAAACATCAAAACATGACCACCGAACACAAAATCCGAAAAGTTGAGCACGGTTGCATACCCCAGTTACACGCGAGGAATGAACGAATCATGTCATGTGGCATACGAGAGACAGGAGGAGGGAAAGAAAAACACAATATCAGATGATTGCGACAACGTGTATTTTTACACGCGACAACTGCGTAATATTCCCCCCCCCCCACACACACAACAAACAACAAATGCTACAATATCTTACGCACAGACAGTCCCTGTCACTGTACACCAACTGCAGATGTCACTTTCACCACACAAAGGGGGTGGGGAGCAATACCAAAAGTGTTCTCACTGGTATTTGCCGAGGGCAATAATCACAGACGGTTTTCAAAATGTCTGCCGTTTACTTCTACGCAGAGATGACAGCGACGAATCAAGGATTGTCGAGTACGAGCAAACAAGCCAGGTGTATCTGCTACCGTCGCGGCGGCGACGTTGATGCGAGCAACGAGGTCCTCAGCTGATGTGACAGGTGTGTCGTATACGAGGGTTTTCATTTCTCCCCAGAAGAAAAAATCGAGAGGGTTGAGATCTGGCGACCTCGGTGGCCAAGGCACAGGCTCATCCCTACCAATGAACCTATTGCGAAACACGTCATGCAGGAAATGTCGTACATTACGATCGAAATGAGCTGGTGCACCATCGTGTTGGTACCACATTTCTTGCCGCAGTGCCAAAGGTACGGTCTCCAACAGTTCAGGCAGAACCTCACTAAGAAATGCATGATACGTGCGACCATTCAGGCGAACAGGGAGAATGTATGGTCCAATTAAATGATCATGTACTATCCCGCACCACACATTCACTGAAAACCTGTGCTGGTGATGGGCCACAAAAAGTGCATGTGGGTTGTCAAAGTCCCATACATGACTGTTTCTACTATTGAAGACATCCATCCTGGTGAAAATGGCTTCATCTGTCCACAATACGTTTGCCCCGAAGTGAGGGTTTGTGTCCAGCTGATGCAACAACCATTGGCAAAACTCCATACGAGGGCGAAAGTCACGAGGTAACAGTTCTTGTACTTTCTGCAGTTTAAAAGGGTGCATTCCTTCATCTGACAACACTCGCCAAACATTCACATGAGACGTGTTTCGTGCCCGAGCGAGCACTCGCGTACTGGTGCCAGGATGTTCTGCGACCGCTGTTAACACATCTTCTGCAAACTGATGTGTGCGTACACTTCGGGGTCTTCCAACTTCTTGTCGCGGTGGTAACACTGACCCTGTTTCACGCAGTCGACTGTCCACTACCTGAAAGAAGGTGTGAGACGGTAAACGTCTATGTGGAAAGCATTCTCCATAAAGACGCCTTGCCTCACGGCTATTACCACGTGCCTCCCCATACATGAGATGCATGTCTGCTAGCTGCTGGGTCGTATACGCAGCCATCTGTGTAATAGGGAGCTGGAACTGCAAAGTATTGTTTTTGTTTAACACTGGCACACTGCACAAATTGGCCGTATCACCGTACGAACACCACAGACCAATTGTTGCGATACTTGACTTGCCCACTCCACCACGTCAACTTCTTTCAATGCAACATACTAGTACTCTTCAATGCGTATGACAACCTAGAGCGAACTGCTGATCATATCCCAGCACCTGCAACACGATTGGGACGACTGCCGGAGAGAACCAACCCTTCGAGCTCCTCTCGCGGGAACAGCAGTCATGAAGGTCAAACGTAGACTACGAGAGCCAGACTTGCCTGTGCAGCGCTTCCAAAACTGGTCTCTTTTACGTCACAATGATCGCGTGCGAACACTTTTGGTATTGCTCCCCACCCCCTTTGTGTGGTGAAAGTGACATCTTCAGTTGGTGTACAGTGACACGGACTGTCTGTGCGTAAGATATTGTAGCATTTGTTGTTTGTTGTGTGTGTGTGGGGGGGGGGGATATTACGCAGTTGTCGCGTGTAAAAATACACGTTGTCGCAATCATCTGATATTGTGTTTTTCTTTCCCTCCTCCTGTCTCTCGTATGCCACATGACATGATTCGTTCATTCCTCGCGTGTAACTGGGGTATGCAACCGTGCTCAACTTTTCGGATTTTGTGTTCGGTGGTCATGTTTTGATGTTTGAGGTCGGGATGTGTTGTCTTGAACGCATTTCTCATTGTCACGGTCCTTCTTGCTGCGTTACATACCTTTTCCATGCATTGTTGTTGCTGGAAATCTCCAATTCCTTTGAGGACTCCATTGCGCATGCGTGCAGTGAACTTTTCATAGTGACTTCCGGACTGAGCACATACGATTCCTTTATGATTCCCTTGGAACCGCCTCTCTATCTGTGATAGTATTCGTCCCAGTTAGGTGTGACGTTCACTTTGTCACCTTTTGCGAGGCTCCTATCTCGGAAACGAAGCCTCAGTCGTAAAAATGGAACTTAGACTTTTTGCTTGTTTTCGTGTGAGGAATCACCTCCCAAGCGTTGTAAACGACCTTTAGAAACACCCTGTATATATATGTGTGTGTGTGTGTACACACTTCATATTATTTTAAGGTTTAAACAAAAAATGCATGTACAGTAAAACCTCATTAATCCCGATAAGTTGATCGGTTTAACAAAAGTCCGGATTAACTGAAATAACCTAAAAGAACAGTAGAAAGTGCATTACAACTCCGTTAAAGGAACAAAACACGTTTATTATGGTGTATTTAAAGGGCATAGGGGCGCAAATACATTATACAGTTTATTCTGTTGGGACAGTTTTGAATAACGAATGCGATTGTTGACGTCTAGCAACATTTAAAACCTTGCATTCTGCTTTTATTTATTTATATTTTGCCTTTTGCCTGTCTGGATTAAGCGAAGTATTGCTTATCGGGGGCCGGATTAACGAGGTTTTACTGTACATTGATTTCAAAGAAAATTCAATTTATTTTCAGATTTGAAATTTCTCGTTGCACGTTGTTTTGTTTAGCATGTGGTAGCAATTGTGTAAAGTAGTGGAAAAAAAGAAAACATTAATTCTGTGGGTAAATGAACAGACGACTCAACATTATGATGACTCCCTGATGGCGCAGTGGTAGCGTCGTCGCCTTGTAATCAAGGGGTCCCGGGTTCGATACCCGGTAGAGGCACATAGTGGTTCGGACCACACTTTAAACTGTAGGTCCAGTCCCGATTAGTCTTACTTTGCATAAAGTGAACTTAAAACACCAAATCAATCAATCAAGACTCAACATTATGTACCTTACCAGTTGGAGCGTTATATTTGATTTTGCATTTACTTTTGATTTCAGATGCCTAGGAAACCAGTTGTTCCACATGATGAGCTTCTAACAGCTATTTTATCTCAACCGGGTACTATAGATTCCAATGGTATAATTCCAGGCCCAACAGATGCAGTATGGAAGTCCATAAGTGACGAATTTGAAGGCCTATTATCGCCTAAGTACATATATCAGTTTGTACACGAAAACCGCCACGACTCGTATAATAACCTTCGGAGATATCATAGCATCCCCACTCCACAGACATCTCCGATGAGTACTACATGTGATTATTCTTCTGACAGTTCCTCAAACATTCCACCAACACCACCTAATGAATGCCAACTGCTTCCACAGGAAACTTTTGTAGTCAATTTGTCACCCAAAGAGTGGGAAGCTATAAAGCCAGTGGAAAAAATGTACAACAGGAAAGACAGGGGAACAAAGAGAAGGGTTCTGGTTCTTCCTACCAACATCTGGGAGTCAATAATTACAGAGAAATTGTGGGAACAACATAGGATACCGTGTGCATACAAGTTTATGAGAGCTCGTGTGTCCCTAGATGCTCATAACAGTAGTCAGTACGTAAAAATCGATGCCCAATGCACTTTTTGCAATTCGACAGGAACAGGCAGAATTTTAAGTGAGCCCATTATAGGTGAAAGTGTGCAGATGGAATGGCGTGCAAATGATTCACGGGGTATTCCACACAAAAGGAAACGCCATCTTACTGGAGATATCAGAAATAAAATGTCGTCGCTTTTGAAAAACTCGTCGGTTTCTGCTTACCGCAGACTCTTAGCGAGAAATCTAATGGACCAAGGTGATGTCGAACCTCCACATTTGTTTAGTGAAGAAGTATTAAGGAAAGCAAAACAGCAGAAACGAGACGAGGAGCTTCATATCAGACAAGGTGTGCACCCCATTCTTAACTTGTCTGACATGAAGCACACGCAGCCATATGCTGGTAGCATACATGATGTTGCACTAGACAAGGTGATGGTGCAATACTGGACACCGGCTCAAATTATGGTATACAAGACATTTTGGAAAGATCAGTTCGTCTCTCTCTCTTTGGATGCCACTGGTACATTAGTAAAAAGATTAGATCGAAGGCATGGTCTTTCCGGAAATATATTTCTGTATGAACTTGTGATGAACACAGGTGACTTTCAATTGCCTGTAAGTCAAATGCTATCGGAGAAACACGATGCGAACAGCATCTTATATTGGCTGCAAGAATGGTCACGTAGTGGGGCGCCTTGCCCTAATGAAGTTGTGGTTGATAACTCCAATGCTCTAAAAAGTGCTCTTGTTCGATCATTTGGACGCTCTTCAGATGTAAAAAAATATATTTTGAAGTGCTTTTTATTACTGCAAGATTCGACCAATGAAAAACCTCCTTGTTATATTAGGCTTGATGTGGCACATTTCCTAAATGCTGCCAGTAAATGGGACATTTGGAGGGATAAGGAGAAAAAAAGGTTGAAAGATTTTTACCTTAGGTGTTTGGGTATCCTCATCAAGTCTCAATCATTAAGTGAGTTCGAAGAAACTTTGGAGCACATTCTTGTAACAGCTAGGTCACCAAATGAAGGAAAAGACGATCATGGGGAGAATCTTCCAATGGAACACAGCCTAGATTTCCTGAGCAAAAAGATCAAAGGAGATATCAATCCAATGAATGAATGTACTGTCACTGAAGAAGAGCAAGTAAACAGTGATATAAGTTTACCAGAGTGTCTTGAAGAAACTGAAAATGTTTCTAGAACATCCATTATTGCTGAATGGCTTGATAGTATCCGTAAACATGTACGGGAAAAAACCTTGGAAATTTTTAATGGTAGATTGAACCCGTATTTCATTCCAAGTGTAGCAGTTGAGTTTGAGAGGCTGGCCGTCCAATTTCCCCTTTGGTCAGCTGTGATGGTGAATATATTTCACTCGCCACATTTGACGGCATCATCTGCTTCAGTGGAGGGAGACTTTAGTGACCTCAAATGCAATATATTAAAGGGAACAGCAAGGCCGATGAGAATAGACAAATTCGTTGCCACGCATTTGCAATCCATAGAGGGCTCCTGCAGGATTGCTGGTGCTTCTCAAATAAAATCAGCCACAAAAGAGCCACAAAATACACTGGTTAGTGAGGCCAAATCGCTCTTAAATGAGAGAAATACTGCAAGTGAAGTTTACAATGTGGACACTATTTCTAATGCACAGGAAAATGAAGTCAAATCTTGCAATGTTAGCAAAGATTCTGAGAGCTTACCATTTAACACGCACAACCCTTCTGCCTTATATGAAGACTTAATGGCCTCAGAGGAATTAAATCAAATTGAGAACTGGCGAGGATTAGCAGGAAAAGCCCCGGGAAGGAGAAAGTCCACGTACCTCCATCCTCTTCCGGAACTAGATGCAGCAATAAAGGCAAATAAATTAAAGCAACCATCTAACCGGTTGTTAAGAAATGGCAACGTCACTGGTTTTGCGACGGTGGAACCAGGGACACAAATCCGTGTAACAAACACTTGCGCCTTTGATGCTATTTGCCAAATTTTTGCTGCTGCTTATATCAATTACGAGGAATACAGACTTTATGTAGATAACACAGGGAACAGTCTCCTCAGAACAGCCAAATCCCTAGCCATTGCTGGTGCTGTAAAAACTACAGTACATTTAAGAGCAAAGACTCTTGCTGCCATATTGGATCCTCTAGGTACCCTTGTAGCTCCTATTAAAAAAAATCCACAAGAAAGGACGACCAATATTACATTGGAATATGACTGTTGGGCAAACGTGGGAAATCTTGCAAAGGAGTTATTAAGGGGTGTTCCAAGTACTGAAGTTTTACAAGAGTGTTCAGACAGCATGTGTACAGCTGAGAGAAGCCGAGTGTATGGTGTCATTGAAACCAACGCGAAGGTTCTTCTTTCGGAGGGCTTCGGCAGCTTAGAAAAGGCAACATTGATGTCACTAGGAATTATGGCAGCACATGAAAACGTTGAAGATGTCACCCAGGAGGGAAAGATGATGAACTGCAGGCCACCATGCCAAGGATCACTAAAACTATCATATAATTTTGGTCGCCACTTGGTAATCGATGTGGATTATATGTCTGTTCAAGGAACGCCTCAACTCCTAAACATAAGCCCAAAATATAATCGCACACCGAAGCTGGCAGATTTACCAGTTAGCTTCAGGTTGTGCGATTTGACATATAATTTGGTTGGAGTTGTTGCTCATGTGCCAGGCCATTGGGTTGCCTACATTCGTAGACTACCAGACTCCTGGGAATTACACGATGACTTGGCCAATAAGGTAGTTTTGGTTAACGACGAGCAAGACCTTCGTCCCAGTCTACTAGTGTTCGTCGTTAAAAGTAAGTGAAGTGTCCTGTCCAGAAACTCGGAGGAAATTACAAATGCGTAAAATTATTATTAGTTTTACAGTTGTGGAGTCATGTGCGTCGAAATTTCCAATCATTTCCCCACTATATTATGTTAAACAAGAAAGTAGTGTGCATTTGAGTTCCAGTGAAACACCGATTGTCACTGATCATGTTTTTCAAGTAATTCCAGCTGTAATATGTCTTGCAGCAATGACATTGTTTTAATTTCGTGTTACAGTATCAGTTACTAGAAGGGAGAAAATATAGTTTCATAAATAGTTACAGTCAGGTAGGAGTATTGGACGAACATAAACATACTGCAAAGAACAGTTTGTGAGTGGTACTGGAAATAATAGGTTTTCCTGTGGTATATTTACAAAATTTTCTAATTTTATCGTGGATGCTAATATTTAATATTTTGAACGATGCGCTTGTAATTATATTAACTTTTTACTTTGTTCTGTATATATAAAAAATATATGGTACAGTAGCGAATTTCTTTTTGTATTTGAGTCTGGATTGTACCTTGTAGTATTTTGAAAATACATACCCAAATTTTTATCAGAATGGATGTTAGATAATCTGAGATTTATTTCCATGTCGTGTAAATATTTACTAAAAGGAAATATGTTGTGTTACATTGCGCCAAATGGATACGCTGTATTATTTAGAAACCACAATGCTGCAAATTTTGGCGTTCACAAGTGGATAAAAACTTCGTTCGTTTGATATTATACAATTTCATGTCAAGGGCTTTGTACTTTATTTATTATGTGATCATCTTCGTAGCATGCTTGTGATATTTTATTACCACTGATAAACAATCATTGTTATTTTCATATCTAATCATCGAGCCTTGTGCTTACAAAAGACATAAAAGTCAAATTAAACCTCATAGTTTGTAATTAAATATGGATTAAACATTTCTGTAGTCATTTGTGTACTTGAAATTTGAAAGTGCGCTTTTCTAGTTTTTTAGTGATTGGTAGAGTTTGGAATATAAATGCATTTTAGTAGTATTTTAAAAGAGCTTTATAGTGTACTGTAATGTATAATGTGATTTCTTATGTTCATGCAAGTCGTATTATTTTTTGGAAATTGAATGTTTTAATTGCTATCATTGTAAATAGTTTCTGTAGCCTATGCATACATAACACAAGCGCAAAGACGTGCGTGTGAGCTTAAATACTTCCAGCATCATTCGATTTTTTTTTTAAAATTTCGTTTCTACTAAATATATCACTAGAATACAATTTAAACCACCACATTACACGTCTAGTGATCATGTACAAAGATGTTCAACCCCACTGAATTCTACATTATAAACAATATCATTTTCCATTGATTTGCATAAGGAAATATATTGAATTAAACTGTTGGATTGGAAAATACTGTAATACACAATAAACTTTTCATTGCTATAATCATATATTGTTACCTTTTTTGAATTTGCATATTTTTTCAACAGTATGTATTGAGTTTTGTAGTCAGTTGTAGTAATATGAGGTGGATAAATTTCTATTTCCTTTTTCTAAATGTATGCGAGGTAAATAAGTTGTTGTTAATCTTGCCACTTAAACCAAGTATGTGCTTGTACTTTTACATACTGGTTGAATATATCTCGACGGAAATTGCTTTGTATTAACTCAGGTAACTTTATTACAAAATAAAATTTAAACACAGGTTAGAAGTGTTTCTTTTCTTGTATATGGTCAAACCAATAAACATAAAAGTACCCTGGATAATTCTTACAAAATCTGTGTGATTACATTTAACACAGAGAATATACATTTACAGCCTATACTCACATGTGTATTGGTAAAGTAAATAATTTGCCAAAATTCCGTGTACAATTTGGGAAACAGTAAATGCCATCCAATACTTATTTGAAGGGCTCGGACGTAAAACATGGTAAGTGACATTTTGATCGTTTTTGAGTTACAAAGTAAAATGTGCCATCCTTCAATTTTCGAGTGAAATTACCAGGTCATACAATTTGCATTGGACTCAGTGAAGCCTTCTGAATTGATAAACACAACACGAAAATAATTTATCTAAAGCATAGCTTCTAATAACCTTTTTTTCTTATTGCACTCAGAAATGACCAAAATGTCACATACCATGTTTTACACGGGAGCCCTTCATTTCATATACTGTATTTTGAGACCTCAAGAAAAAATTATTAGAACTAACGGAAACTAACGAGAATCAACCTATCTTAATAGTTCTAGGTTTGAGTTGATGGTGTTTGCAAAAAAGTCTGTTTTTAATTGATGTTTTTTTCTTTATAAAGCCGGCTTATTCGGGAAGAAGTGGTAATTTTTACATTTTACCAATTGCGGCTTAATTATTTCACTTGCAGAGCCAGTTAAGAGTTTAGAGCCTCGTAATGTTATATTTGGAACTAGCTAAATAATTTTACATGATGTAGCAACAACGGGAGACATGTCGGCAATTTCTTCTCTGAGTAGAATATCTCTGGAGCAAGGCCGCGCATACCGGTAGAAAGGGAGTGGGGGAGATCGAGTGGGCAGAGCGAAGCAGTACACGCTGCTGCGAATGTTAGTAACTGCAGTCGCTTCCACGTGTTCATTGGATGACCCGTCTCGCGTCACTATTTGCGTAGAGGCTTGATCTCTTGCGCTTGCTCCAGAGATAACTGAGATAGGGCATCATTTATTTTTGTCCTACGTGCCTACACAGGGGCATAGTGGTAACACTGTTGTCTTGTAATCAATGGGTACCAGGTTTGATACTCTTGGAGACATATGGCATAGTAATTCAGATTCCATTTTAAAACTGTTGGCCCAGTCCTGATTAACCTATCTGAGCATTAATAAAATAATTAATTAAATAAATAATAATAATAATAGACATAAAACACCCTTTCATGTGTTTGTGCCGGTGATGTCATAAAAATGAGGCAAATGTTAATATTAAACTATTAGATGTTTCAAGGCAATTAGAAAATTTACAATTCATAATACGTGTGCAGAACTGCATGTATACATACCTAATGTAATACTTACGATCGGTATGCTACTGCAATGGAAATTTAGAGCCCAACGTATCTTATAACTTTGAGTTCTGTTGTTGAAAAATTGCCGGATTTTTTTTATTTAATCTTATGTATATATCTATAACAAAAGAATGAGCCTCCCTGATGGCATAAAGTAATGGCACAGTGGTCCGGGTTCCATTTTCAGCCGTAGGTCCAATCCCAATTAGCATATCTGGGCATAAACAAACACAATTTTAAAGAGGGAATGCTAGGAGTTGCTATACGCCCCGCATTTTCCAGGACAGTTCCGGAAAGGTATAATTTATCCCAGTGTCCTGAAAAGTTCTTTGGGGACGCACAAATATCCCTGAGTGGGGTGGGAAAGCAGAAATAATTAATACTATACTTTCATGAAAATTATTTCTATTTAAATGTGTGAACAATATTTCAAATGGTCATTTCACAAAACAAACTGCACATTGAATCGCTTCCTCTCAATAATACAACAGTTGCTGAGTTGCAATAATGTGCAGCAGAGATCTGTTATTTCCTTCTGTCTGTGGTGTTGAATTTAAGTTAATTCCAGTAGCATCGATTGGGTGCCAAAACTCGGGGCGGGGGGGCGGACGACATTTTTCGTAGGTAGACAAGACTTAGCATTAAGACGACATAGTGCGGGGCAAAGAGTCACAAAAGATCGGGGGCAAGTTCATTATGACACCCAAAAGGAAGTGTAAGTTTCAAAGTGAATTTCTGTTTATTAGAAAGTCTAGCGATTATGCTAATTGGACTGTGCATAATAATTATGATGTGCATACATTCTACTTTGTCGGATCTAGAACCCCCACCCCCCAAAGCCTTCTTCTCTTGCTACACAACAAACTTCCGGTGAAGAACGTCACGGATTTTTACTTATTAAATGTAACAGTCTTAGGAAAGCCATTTTTTTCTTCTTTGCTTTAAGTGGATTTTTTTTGCCGTTTGTGGCCACTCTATTTCTGTTTCTGATTCAGTTTTAGGGTTACCGAGCACTCAACTGCCGGACTGTGGCCCGGTACCGGGCCAAGAGAAAAACTTATGTTTAGTGGCTGACAATTATTTTAAACCCAAGTTTATATTTGCTATGAAGCCTGGAAATATAACGTAAGCCATAATATATTTATTAATATTTAATTTAAATTGTCAATATGAATTGCATAATATTTTTTAAAAAATAGAAGGGATATATATATATATATATATATATATATATATATATATATATATATATATATATACACACTCTTCACAAAAAGTATGGAATATTGTTACGTTAGACAATAGGTGATAGACACGGGCTTGAAAATCAACAACACATGGTATTTGTATGGTCGACGTTCCCGTCTTTTCGCCGACATATGCCACTGTGACTATCACCTATTGCCTAATGTAATAACATTCCAAATTTGTTGTGCCTAATAGAGTAATATTCCAAACTTTTTGTGAGGAGTGTGTGTGTGTGTGTATATATATATATATATATATATATTAGTAGATCAACGACTAGAATAAATTTAAGTTATCGCTCTTTGATTTCACAACGGTTCAGAACCACTACATTAGATTGGCAAAATGCAACAGGACTTGCTCCATGACCAGATTCAGCAGCCATTAAGTTACATTATAGATGATACACTTGAAAGACAGAATACAAATATGTTTTTTCTTTCTTTTTCTCTTGCTTCATATGAATGTTCATATGGCAAATTCAAGAGATGAATTTTGTAGTATTAGATTCTATTATAAAATATATACGAAAATACTTTAGATATGTGAGTGTATATGGTAGACGTAATAAGCTTACTGAAATATGATGATAAAACTTGGAAATACATCCATTCAAGAAAGCAAATCTTTTCCCAACAACTGCTTTTGTACCTATTCGAAAGCTGTAACTTAAATTTAGATACAAATGTGCTTTTACATTAGTGATATAGATCAAAGATGTGGAACTAGAAAATTGAGGCCAATTAATCTATTTTAATTAATATGAAACACTTTGCGGGGCGGAAAGGGCGAAACAAGAAACCCGCCAAAAAAAAAAATCTCCGCCCCCTAAAAAGAAACTGTTTTCTCCGACCACTTCCAATTCCAAATTTTCACAACCCATTTATCTCATGAATACAATGGATACATTTGTCAAAATTACCTAAGTATTACAAAAAAACAGGGCAATATTGTTTAAAACCTAACATGGACCTCTGTATCGTCAAACTCGACTGCGGAAAATAGGGAAACCACAAATGGCCTCCATATTTCTTGGACTAATGTTAAGAACTAAATAAAAATATATGCTCGGCAAGGAAATTGGATAAATTTTGAGAACTAACGGGAACTAACGAAAATCAATCGATCTGGATGGTTTTCGGTTCGAAGTTGAATATGGGTCGACAGGGACGTCGGCAGTATTTTTCGACCGAGTGGGCAGAAGCTGTTTATTGATAAATTAGGGTGGGCAGTACAAACGTAAGGCATTAGGTGAGTTTGACTAACACGTATCTACCCCCAGTCTCTCTCTCTCTCTCTCTCTCTCTCTCTCTCTCTCGATTTCCCTCTTACCTTGTGTAGAAAGCAATCAGGACATAAGGAATTCATCAAACCTAATCATCGTATCCAGTAATTCGTATCTTTTTTACAGATCATTTGGGCTGTAAGTGTGACCTTTTCGAACACACTCAAATGTCAACCTTCCTCCTGAATAGTACATCCTGTAAACTGTATTCTTGTAGGCAAATGAGACTCTAGCGCCTGTAACCGCAGTCAAGATATTGGCCGTTCAGGACAACACATTTCGTCTAAGCATTTATTCAGTGAATAAATTGGATAAATTTAATAAAATGACTAAAGTTTCAACAAAATTGACCCATACTCTCTACATTCTACCAATACGGACCATTTTTTGAGAAGAATTCCGTGTCAAAATTGGGAAATTTCAAATTGCTTCCATTTTCTAATCGGCGAATAAATTGGATAAATTTTGAGAACTAACGAAAATTTTACGAGAACTATCGAGAACTAACGAAGAACTAACGTCCTGACTAGGTTTGAGGTGGGCAACGAAATTTGGCCGTTCAGGACAACACAATTCGTCTAAGCATTTATTCAGTGAATAAATTGGATAAATTTGATAAAATGACTAAAGTTTCAACAAAATTGACTCATACTCTCTACATTCTACCAATACGGACCATTTTTTGAGAAAAATTCCGTTTCAAAATAGGGAAATTTCAAATTGCTTCCATTTTCTAATCGGCGAATAAATTGGATAAATTTTGAGAACTAACGAAAATTTTACGAGAACTATCGAGGACTAACGAAGAACTAACGTCCTGACTAGGTTTGAGGTGGGCAACGAAATTTGGCCGTTCAGGACAACACATTACGTCTAAGCATTTATTCAGTGAATAAATTGGATAAATTTGATAAAATGACAAAAGTTTTAACAAAATTGACCCATACTCTCTACATTCTACCAATACGGACCATTTTTTGAGAAAAATTCCGTGTCAAAATTGGGAAATTTCAAATTGCTTCCATTTTCTAATCGGCGAATAAATTGGATAAATTTTGAGAACTAACGAAAATTTTACGAGAACTATCGAGAACTAACGAAGAACTAACGTCCTGACTAGGTTTGAGGTGGGCAACGAAATTTGGCCGTTCAGGACAACACATTTCGTCTAAGCATTTATTCAGTGAATAAATTGGATAAATTTGATAAAATGACTAAAGTTTCAACAAAATTGACTCATACTCTCTATATTCTACCAATACGGACCATTTTTTGAGAAAAATTCCGTGTCAAAATAGGGAAATTTCAAATTGCTTCCATTTTGTAATCGGTGAATAAATTGGATAAATTTTGAGAACTAACGAAAATTTTACGAGAACTATCGAGGACTAACGAAGAACTAACGTCCTGACTAGGTTTGAGGTGGGCAACGAAATTTGGCCGTTCAGGACAACACATTACGTCTAAGCATTTATTCAGTGAATAAATTGGATAAATTTGATAAAATGACTAAAGTGTTAACAAAATTGACCCATACTCTCTACATTCTACCAATACGGACCATTTTTTGAGAAAAATTCCGTGTCAAAATTGGGAAATTTCAAATTGCTTCCATTTTCTAATCGGCGAATAAATTGGATAAATTTTGAGAACTAACGAAAATTTTACGAGAACTATCGAGAACTAACGAAGAACTAACGTCCTGACTAGGTTTGAGGTGGGCAACGAAATTTGGCCGTTCAGGACAACACATTTCGTCTAAGCATTTATTCAGTGAATAAATTGGATAAATTTGATAAAATGACTAAAGTTTCAACAAAATTGACTCATACTCTCTATATTCTACCAATACGGACCATTTCTTGAGAAAAATTCCGTGTCAAAATTGGGAAATTTCAAATTGCTTCCATTTTCTAATCGGCGAATAAATTGGATAAATTTTGAGAACTAAAGAAAATTTTATGAGAACTAACGGGAACTAACGAAAGTCAATCGATCTGGATCGTTTTCGGTTCGAATTTGAATATGGGTCGAAAAAGTGTGAAGTTGGCCCGACCCATTTATTTCCTTAATAGTTTCTATGTATTTTCGGAACTAACGAAAATTTTATGAGAACTATCGAGAACTGCCGAGGAACTAACGTCCTGACTAGGTTTGAGTTGGGCAACGAAATTTGGCCGTTCAGGACAACACATTTCGTCTAAGCATTTATTCAGTGAATAAATTGGATAAATTTGATAAAATGACTAAAGTTTCAACAAAATTGACCTATACTCTCTATGTTCTACCAATACGGACAATTTTTTGAGAAAAATTCCGTGTCAAAATAGGGAAATTTCAAATTGCTTCCATTTTCTAATCGGTGAATAAATTGGATAAATTTTGAGAACTAACGAAAATTTTACGAGAACTATCGAGGACTAACGAAGAACTAACGTCCTGAATAGGTTTGAGGTGGGCAACGAAAATTGGCCGTTCAGGACAACACATTACGTCTAAGCATTTATTCAGTGAATAAATTGGATAAATTTGATAAAATGACTAAAGTTTTAACAAAATTGACCCATACTCTCTACATTCTACCAATACGGACCATTTTTTGAGAAAAATTTCATGTCAAAATTGGGAAATTTCAAATTGCTTCCATTTTCTAATCGGCGAATAAATTGGATAAATTTTGAGAACTAACGAAAATTTTACGAGAACTATCGAGAACTAACGAAGAACTAACGTCCTGACTAGGTTTGAGGTGGGCAACGAAATTTGGCCGTTCAGGACAACACATTATGTCTAAGGATTTATTCAGTGAATAAATTGGATAAATTTGATAAAATGACTAAATTTTCAACAAAATTGACCCATACTCTCTACATTCTACCAATGCGGACCATTTTTTGAAAAAAATTCCGTGTCAAAATTGGGAAATTTCAAATTGCTTCCATTTTCTAATCGGCGAATAAATTGGATAAATTTTGAGAACTAAAGAAAATTTTATGAGAACTAACGGGAACTAACGAAAGTCAATCGATCTGGATGGTTTTCGGTTCGAATTTGAATATGGGTCGAAAAAGTGTGAAGTTGGCCCGACCCATTTATTTCCTTAATAGTTTCTATGTATTTTCGGAACTAACGAAAATTTTATGAGAACTATCGAGAACTGCCGAGGAACTAACGTCCTGACTAGGTTTGAGGTGGGCAACGAAATTTGGCCGTTCAGGACAACACATTTCGTCTAAGCATTTATTCAGTGAATAAATTGGATAAATTTGATAAAATGACTAAAGTTTCAACAAAATTGACTCATACTCTCTATATTCTACCAATACGGACCATTTCTTGAGAAAAATTCCGTGTCAAAATTGGGAAATTTCAAATTGCTTCCATTTTCTAATCGGCGAATAAATTGGATAAATTTTGAGAACTAACGAAAATTTTACGAGAACTATCGAGAACTAACGAAGAACTAACGTCCTGACTAGGTTTGAGGTGGGCAACGAAATTTGGCCGTTCAGGACAACACATTTCGTCTAAGCATTTATTCAGTGAATAAATTGAATAAATTTGATAAAATGACTAAAGTTTCAACAAAATTGACTCATACTCTCTACATTCTACCAATACGAACCATTTTTTAATAAAATTTCCGTGTGAAAACTGGAAAACTGTAAATTACCTCGATTTTTTGTTCGGCGAATAAATTGGATAAATTTTGAGAACTAACGAAAATTTTATGAGAACTAACGGGAACTAACGAAAGTCAATCGATCTGGATGGTTTTCGGTTCGAATTTGAATATGGGTCGAAAAAGTGTGAAGTTGGCCCGACCCATTTATTTCCTTAATAGTTTCTATGTATTTTCGGAACTAACGAAAATTTTATGAGAACTATCGAGAACTGCCGAGGAACTAACGTCCTGACTAGGTTTGAGTTGGGCAACGAAATTTGGCCGTTCAGGACAACACATTTCGTCTAAGCATTTATTCAGTGAATAAATTGGATAAATTTGATAAAATGACTAAAGTTTCAACAAAATTGACCTATACTCTCTATGTTCTACCAATACGGACAATTTTTTGAGAAAAATTCCGTGTCAAAATAGGGAAATTTCAAATTGCTTCCATTTTCTAATCGGTGAATAAATTGGATAAATTTTGAGAACTAACGAAAATTTTACGAGAACTATCGAGAACTAACGAAGAACTAACGTCCTGACTAGGTTTGAGGTGGGCAACGAAATTTGGCCGTTCAGGACAACACATTATGTCTAAGGATTTATTCAGTGAATAAATTGGATAAATTTGATAAAATGACTAAATTTTCAACAAAATTGACCCATACTCTCTACATTCTACCAATGCGGACCATTTTTTGAAAAAAATTCCGTGTCAAAATTGGGAAATTTCAAATTGCTTCCATTTTCTAATCGGCGAGTAAATTGGATAAATTTTGAGAACTAACGAAAATTTTACGAGAACTATCGAGGACTAACGAAGAACTAACGTCCTGACTAGGTTTGAGGTGGGCAACGAAATTTGGCCGTTCAGGACAACACATTACGTCTAAGCATTTATTCAGTGAATAAATTGGATAAATTTGATAAAATGACTAAAGTTTTAACAAAATTGACCCATACTCTCTACATTCTACCAATACGGACCATTTTTTGAGAAAAATTTCATGTCAAAATTGGGAAATTTCAAATTGCTTCCATTTTCTAATCGGCGAATAAATTGGATAAATTTTGAGAACTAACGAAAATTTTACGAGAACTATCGAGAACTAACGAAGAACTAACGTCCTGACTAGGTTTGAGGTGGGCAACGAAATTTGGCCGTTCAGGACAACACATTATGTCTAAGGATTTATTCAGTGAATAAATTGGATAAATTTGATAAAATGACTAAATTTTCAACAAAATTGACCCATACTCTCTACATTCTACCAATGCGGACCATTTTTTGAAAAAAATTCCGTGTCAAAATTGGGAAATTTCAAATTGCTTCCATTTTCTAATCGGCGAATAAATTGGATAAATTTTGAGAACTAAAGAAAATTTTATGAGAACTAACGGGAACTAACGAAAGTCAATCGATCTGGATCGTTTTCGGTTCGAATTTGAATATGGGTCGAAAAAGTGTGAAGTTGGCCCGACCCATTTATTTCCTTAATAGTTTCTATGTATTTTCGGAACTAACGAAAATTTTATGAGAACTATCGAGAACTGCCGAGGAACTAACGTCCTGACTAGGTTTGAGTTGGGCAACGAAATTTGGCCGTTCAGGACAACACATTTCGTCTAAGCATTTATTCAGTGAATAAATTGGATAAATTTGATAAAATGACTAAAGTTTCAACAAAATTGACCTATACTCTCTATGTTCTACCAATACGGACAATTTTTTGAGAAAAATTCCGTGTCAAAATAGGGAAATTTCAAATTGCTTCCATTTTCTAATCGGTGAATAAATTGGATAAATTTTGAGAACTAACGAAAATTTTACGAGAACTATCGAGGACTAACGAAGAACTAACGTCCTGAATAGGTTTGAGGTGGGCAACGAAAATTGGCCGTTCAGGACAACACATTACGTCTAAGCATTTATTCAGTGAATAAATTGGATAAATTTGATAAAATGACTAAAGTTTTAACAAAATTGACCCATACTCTCTACATTCTACCAATACGGACCATTTTTTGAGAAAAATTTCATGTCAAAATTGGGAAATTTCAAATTGCTTCCATTTTCTAATCGGCGAATAAATTGGATAAATTTTGAGAACTAACGAAAATTTTACGAGAACTATCGAGAACTAACGAAGAACTAACGTCCTGACTAGGTTTGAGGTGGGCAACGAAATTTGGCCGTTCAGGACAACACATTATGTCTAAGGATTTATTCAGTGAATAAATTGGATAAATTTGATAAAATGACTAAATTTTCAACAAAATTGACCCATACTCTCTACATTCTACCAATGCGGACCATTTTTTGAAAAAAATTCCGTGTCAAAATTGGGAAATTTCAAATTGCTTCCATTTTCTAATCGGCGAATAAATTGGATAAATTTTGAGAACTAAAGAAAATTTTATGAGAACTAACGGGAACTAACGAAAGTCAATCGATCTGGATGGTTTTCGGTTCGAATTTGAATATGGGTCGAAAAAGTGTGAAGTTGGCCCGACCCATTTATTTCCTTAATAGTTTCTATGTATTTTCGGAACTAACGAAAATTTTATGAGAACTATCGAGAACTGCCGAGGAACTAACGTCCTGACTAGGTTTGAGGTGGGCAACGAAATTTGGCCGTTCAGGACAACACATTTCGTCTAAGCATTTATTCAGTGAATAAATTGGATAAATTTGATAAAATGACTAAAGTTTCAACAAAATTGACTCATACTCTCTATATTCTACCAATACGGACCATTTCTTGAGAAAAATTCCGTGTCAAAATTGGGAAATTTCAAATTGCTTCCATTTTCTAATCGGCGAATAAATTGGATAAATTTTGAGAACTAACGAAAATTTTACGAGAACTATCGAGAACTAACGAAGAACTAACGTCCTGACTAGGTTTGAGGTGGGCAACGAAATTTGGCCGTTCAGGACAACACATTTCGTCTAAGCATTTATTCAGTGAATAAATTGAATAAATTTGATAAAATGACTAAAGTTTCAACAAAATTGACTCATACTCTCTACATTCTACCAATACGAACCATTTTTTAATAAAATTTCCGTGCGAAAACTGGAAAACTGTAAATTACCTCGATTTTTTGTTCGGCGAATAAATTGGATAAATTTTGAGAACTAACGAAAATTTTATGAGAACTAACGGGAACTAACGAAAGTCAATCGATCTGGATGGTTTTCGGTTCGAATTTGAATATGGGTCGAAAAAGTGTGAAGTTGGCCCGACCCATTTATTTCCTTAATAGTTTCTATGTATTTTCGGAACTAACGAAAATTTTATGAGAACTATCGAGAACTGCCGAGGAACTAACGTCCTGACTAGGTTTGAGTTGGGCAACGAAATTTGGCCGTTCAGGACAACACATTTCGTCTAAGCATTTATTCAGTGAATAAATTGGATAAATTTGATAAAATGACTAAAGTTTCAACAAAATTGACCTATACTCTCTATGTTCTACCAATACGGACAATTTTTTGAGAAAAATTCCGTGTCAAAATAGGGAAATTTCAAATTGCTTCCATTTTCTAATCGGTGAATAAATTGGATAAATTTTGAGAACTAACGAAAATTTTACGAGAACTATCGAGAACTAACGAAGAACTAACGTCCTGACTAGGTTTGAGGTGGGCAACGAAATTTGGCCGTTCAGGACAACACATTATGTCTAAGGATTTATTCAGTGAATAAATTGGATAAATTTGATAAAATGACTAAATTTTCAACAAAATTGACCCATACTCTCTACATTCTACCAATGCGGACCATTTTTTGAAAAAAATTCCGTGTCAAAATTGGGAAATTTCAAATTGCTTCCATTTTCTAATCGGCGAGTAAATTGGATAAATTTTGAGAACTAACGAAAATTTTACGAGAACTATCGAGGACTAACGAAGAACTAACGTCCTGACTAGGTTTGAGGTGGGCAACGAAATTTGGCCGTTCAGGACAACACATTACGTCTAAGCATTTATTCAGTGAATAAATTGGATAAATTTGATAAAATGACTAAAGTTTTAACAAAATTGACCCATACTCTCTACATTCTACCAATACGGACCATTTTTTGAGAAAAATTTCATGTCAAAATTGGGAAATTTCAAATTGCTTCCATTTTCTAATCGGCGAATAAATTGGATAAATTTTGAGAACTAACGAAAATTTTACGAGAACTATCGAGAACTAACGAAGAACTAACGTCCTGACTAGGTTTGAGGTGGGCAACGAAATTTAGCCGTTCAGGACAACACATTATGTCTAAGGATTTATTCAGTGAATAAATTGGATAAATTTGATAAAATGACTAAATTTTCAACAAAATTGACCCATACTCTCTACATTCTACCAATGCGGACCATTTTTTGAAAAAAATTCCGTGTCAAAATTGGGAAATTTCAAATTGCTTCCATTTTCTAATCGGCGAATAAATTGGATAAATTTTGAGAACTAAAGAAAATTTTATGAGAACTAACGGGAACTAACGAAAGTCAATCGATCTGGATCGTTTTCGGTTCGAATTTGAATATGGGTCGAAAAAGTGTGAAGTTGGCCCGACCCATTTATTTCCTTAATAGTTTCTATGTATTTTCGGAACTAACGAAAATTTTATGAGAACTATCGAGAACTGCCGAGGAACTAACGTCCTGACTAGGTTTGAGTTGGGCAACGAAATTTGGCCGTTCAGGACAACACATTTCGTCTAAGCATTTATTCAGTGAATAAATTGGATAAATTTGATAAAATGACTAAAGTTTCAACAAAATTGACCTATACTCTCTATGTTCTACCAATACGGACAATTTTTTGAGAAAAATTCCGTGTCAAAATAGGGAAATTTCAAATTGCTTCCATTTTCTAATCGGTGAATAAATTGGATAAATTTTGAGAACTAACGAAAATTTTACGAGAACTATCGAGGACTAACGAAGAACTAACGTCCTGAATAGGTTTGAGGTGGGCAACGAAAATTGGCCGTTCAGGACAACACATTACGTCTAAGCATTTATTCAGTGAATAAATTGGATAAATTTGATAAAATGACTAAAGTTTTAACAAAATTGACCCATACTCTCTACATTCTACCAATACGGACCATTTTTTGAGAAAAATTTCATGTCAAAATTGGGAAATTTCAAATTGCTTCCATTTTCTAATCGGCGAATAAATTGGATAAATTTTGAGAACTAACGAAAATTTTACGAGAACTATCGAGAACTAACGAAGAACTAACGTCCTGACTAGGTTTGAGGTGGGCAACGAAATTTGGCCGTTCAGGACAACACATTATGTCTAAGGATTTATTCAGTGAATAAATTGGATAAATTTGATAAAATGACTAAATTTTCAACAAAATTGACCCATACTCTCTACATTCTACCAATGCGGACCATTTTTTGAAAAAAATTCCGTGTCAAAATTGGGAAATTTCAAATTGCTTCCATTTTCTAATCGGCGAATAAATTGGATAAATTTTGAGAACTAAAGAAAATTTTATGAGAACTAACGGGAACTAACGAAAGTCAATCGATCTGGATGGTTTTCGGTTCGAATTTGAATATGGGTCGAAAAAGTGTGAAGTTGGCCCGACCCATTTATTTCCTTAATAGTTTCTATGTATTTTCGGAACTAACGAAAATTTTATGAGAACTATCGAGAACTGCCGAGGAACTAACGTCCTGACTAGGTTTGAGGTGGGCAACGAAATTTGGCCGTTCAGGACAACACATTTCGTCTAAGCATTTATTCAGTGAATAAATTGGATAAATTTGATAAAATGACTAAAGTTTCAACAAAATTGACTCATACTCTCTATATTCTACCAATACGGACCATTTCTTGAGAAAAATTCCGTGTCAAAATTGGGAAATTTCAAATTGCTTCCATTTTCTAATCGGCGAATAAATTGGATAAATTTTGAGAACTAACGAAAATTTTACGAGAACTATCGAGAACTAACGAAGAACTAACGTCCTGACTAGGTTTGAGGTGGGCAACGAAATTTGGCCGTTCAGGACAACACATTTCGTCTAAGCATTTATTCAGTGAATAAATTGAATAAATTTGATAAAATGACTAAAGTTTCAACAAAATTGACTCATACTCTCTACATTCTACCAATACGAACCATTTTTTAATAAAATTTCCGTGTGAAAACTGGAAAACTGTAAATTACCTCGATTTTTTGTTCGGCGAATAAATTGGATAAATTTTGAGAACTAACGAAAATTTTATGAGAACTAACGGGAACTAACGAAAGTCAATCGATCTGGATGGTTTTCGGTTCGAATTTGAATATGGGTCGAAAAAGTGTGAAGTTGGCCCGACCCATTTATTTCCTTAATAGTTTCTATGTATTTTCGGAACTAACGAAAATTTTATGAGAACTATCGAGAACTGCCGAGGAACTAACGTCCTGACTAGGTTTGAGTTGGGCAACGAAATTTGGCCGTTCAGGACAACACATTTCGTCTAAGCATTTATTCAGTGAATAAATTGGATAAATTTGATAAAATGACTAAAGTTTCAACAAAATTGACCTATACTCTCTATGTTCTACCAATACGGACAATTTTTTGAGAAAAATTCCGTGTCAAAATAGGGAAATTTCAAATTGCTTCCATTTTCTAATCGGTGAATAAATTGGATAAATTTTGAGAACTAACGAAAATTTTACGAGAACTATCGAGGACTAACGAAGAACTAACGTCCTGACTAGGTTTGAGGTGGGCAACGAAAATTGGCCGTTCAGGACAACACATTACGTCTAAGCATTTATTCAGTGAATAAATTGGATAAATTTGATAAAATGACTAAAGTTTTAACAAAATTGACCCATACTCTCTACATTCTACCAATACGGACCATTTTTTGAGAAAAATTTCATGTCAAAATTGGGAAATTTTAAATTGCTTCCATTTTCTAATCGGCGAATAAATTGGATAAATTTTGAGAACTAACGAAAATTTTACGAGAACTATCGAGAACTAACGAAGAACTAACGTCCTGACTAGGTTTGAGGTGGGCAACGAAATTTGGCCGTTCAGGACAACACATTATGTCTAAGGATTTATTCAGTGAATAAATTGGATAAATTTGATAAAATGACTAAATTTTCAACAAAATTGACCCATACTCTCTACATTCTACCAATACGGACCATTTTTTGAGAAGAATTCCGTGTCAAAATTGGGAAATTTCAAATTGCTTCCATTTTCTAATCGGCGAATAAATTGGATAAATTTTGAGAACTAACGAAAATTTTACGAGAACTATCGAGGACTAACGAAGAACTAACGTCCTGACTAGGTTTGAGGTGGGCAACGAAATTTGGCCGTTCAGGACAACACATTTCGTCTAAGCATTTATTCAGTGAATAAATTGGATAAATTTGATAAAATGACTAAAGTTTCAACAAAATTGACTCATACTCTCTACATTCTACCAATACGGACCATTTTTTGAGAAAAATTCCGTTTCAAAATAGGGAAATTTCAAATTGCTTCCATTTTCTAATCGGCGAATAAATTGGATAAATTTTGAGAACTAACGAAAATTTTACGAGAACTATCGAGGACTAACGAAGAACTAACGTCCTGACTAGGTTTGAGGTGGGCAACGAAATTTGGCCGTTCAGGACAACACATTATGTCTAAGGATTTATTCAGTGAATAAATTGGATAAATTTGATAAAATGACTAAAGTTTCAACAAAATTGACTCATACTCTCTATATTCTACCAATACGGACCATTTCTTGAGAAAAATTCCGTGTCAAAATTGGGAAATTTCAAATTGCTTCCATTTTCTAATCGGCGAATAAATTGGATAAATTTTGAGAACTAACGAAAATTTTACGAGAACTATCGAGAACTAACGAAGAACTAACGTCCTGACTAGGTTTGAGGTGGGCAACGAAATTTGGCCGTTCAGGACAACACATTTCGTCTAAGCATTTATTCAGTGAATAAATTGAATAAATTTGATAAAATGACTAAAGTTTCAACAAAATTGACTCATACTCTCTACATTCTACCAATACGAACCATTTTTTAATAAAATTTCCGTGTGAAAACTGGAAAACTGTAAATTACCTCGATTTTTTGTTCGGCGAATAAATTGGATAAATTTTGAGAACTAACGAAAATTTTATGAGAACTAACGGGAACTAACGAAAGTCAATCGATCTGGATGGTTTTCGGTTCGAATTTGAATATGGGTCGAAAAAGTGTGAAGTTGGCCCGACCCATTTATTTCCTTAATAGTTTCTATGTATTTTCGGAACTAACGAAAATTTTATGAGAACTATCGAGAACTGCCGAGGAACTAACGTCCTGACTAGGTTTGAGTTGGGCAACGAAATTTGGCCGTTCAGGACAACACATTTCGTCTAAGCATTTATTCAGTGAATAAATTGGATAAATTTGATAAAATGACTAAAGTTTCAACAAAATTGACCTATACTCTCTATGTTCTACCAATACGGACAATTTTTTGAGAAAAATTCCGTGTCAAAATAGGGAAATTTCAAATTGCTTCCATTTTCTAATCGGTGAATAAATTGGATAAATTTTGAGAACTAACGAAAATTTTACGAGAACTATCGAGGACTAACGAAGAACTAACGTCCTGACTAGGTTTGAGGTGGGCAACGAAAATTGGCCGTTCAGGACAACACATTACGTCTAAGCATTTATTCAGTGAATAAATTGGATAAATTTGGTAAAATGACTAAAGTTTTAACAAAATTGACCCATACTCTCTACATTCTACCAATACGGACCATTTTTTGAGAAAAATTTCATGTCAAATTTGGGAAATTTCAAATTGCTTCCATTTTCTAATCGGCGAATAAATTGGATAAATTTTGAGAACTAACGAAAATTTTACGAGAACTATCGAGAACTAACGAAGAACTAACGTCCTGACTAGGTTTGAGGTGGGCAACGAAATTTGGCCGTTCAGGACAACACATTATGTCTAAGGATTTATTCAGTGAATAAATTGGATAAATTTGATAAAATGACTAAATTTTCAACAAAATTGACCCATACTCTCTACATTCTACCAATGCGGACCATTTTTTGAAAAAAATTCCGTGTCAAAATTGGGAAATTTCAAATTGCTTCCATTTTCTAATCGGCGAATAAATTGGATAAATTTTGAGAACTAACGAAAATTTTACGAGAACTATCGAGGACTAACGAAGAACTAACGTCCTGACTAGGTTTGAGGTGGGCAACGAAATTTGGCCGTTCAGGACAACACATTACGTCTAAGCATTTATTCAGTGAATAAATTGGATAAATTTGATAAAATGACTAAAGTTTTAACAAAATTGACCCATACTCTCTACATTCTACCAATACGGACCATTTTTTGAGAAAAATTTCATGTCAAAATTGGGAAATTTCAAATTGCTTCCATTTTCTAATCGGCGAATAAATTGGATAAATTTTGAGAACTAACGAAAATTTTACGAGAACTATCGAGAACTAACGAAGAACTAACGTCCTGACTAGGTTTGAGGTGGGCAACGAAATTTGGCCGTTCAGGACAACACATTATGTCTAAGGATTTATTCAGTGAATAAATTGGATAAATTTGATAAAATGACTAAATTTTCAACAAAATTGACCCATACTCTCTACATTCTACCAATGCGGACCATTTTTTGAAAAAAATTCCGTGTCAAAATTGGGAAATTTCAAATTGCTTCCATTTTCTAATCGGCGAATAAATTGGATAAATTTTGAGAACTAACGAAAATTTTACGAGAACTATCGAGAACTAACGAAGAACTAACGTCCTGACTAGGTTTGAGGTGGGCAACGATATTTGGCCGTTCAGGACAACACATTTCGTCTAAGCATTTATTCAGTGAATAAATTGAATAAATTTGATAAAATGACTAAAGTTTCAACAAAATTGACTCATACTCTCTACATTCTACCAATACGGACCATTTTTTAATAAAATTTCCGTGTGAAAACTGGAAAACTGCAAATTACCTCGATTTTTTGTTCGGCGAATAAATTGGATAAATTTTGAGAACTAACGAAAATTTTATGAGAACTAACGGGAACTAACGAAAATCAATCGATCTGGATGGTTTTCGGTTCGAATTTGAATATGGGTCGAAAAAGTGTGAAGTTGGCCCGACCCATTTATTTCCTTAATAGTTTCTATGTATTTTCGGAACTAACGAAAATTTTATGAGAACTATCGAGAACTAACGAAGAACTAACGTCCTGACTAGTTTTGAAGTGGGCAACGCGAATGGGTCGGGCCAACTTCACAGGGGCCGATCCCGTACCTTACCCGACGTCACGCTACATGGTGGAGATAGCCGGCTCCACTCCGTGGAATTGCAGAAAATTTTAATTTTTTTTTTGCGTCACTCAAAACCCCATAATTTAAAATCCCCGCCGCACACAGCAGCAACCCTAGAAATTCTTCTTTTTCGATAATACACTTGGTATTATAAACTCCCCACTCGTAAAATTTCTCTTCCGCTCACTATTCTTCATTTCTTGTGAATAAGTGCATAAAAATTCCCCCTCCCTAAATTCGCATGAACGAATCCCAAATTATTCTTCACGAAGAGCTAGACCGTTCTCTTGACCAGATTCTCTCCTTAGCCTCCGCTATTGCAGGGACGTAGCTAGGTTGATCAGTTTGGGGGGGCCCAAAGCTAAAGATTTTTTCCTATCAAACCACTAAAAACTAACAATTAATATACCATATTGGCCTACATATATGTACAGTATGTGTGTGTGTGCTTTATATATATTATATATACATAAAAAAATTACTAATATAGACTCGCGAAATCCACAGCCATTATTTGGGAATCTAAATGCAGAATGAACTCATTAACTTAATGGCATCTAGACGGTCTTTAAAAATCCATGTATTTTCTCTTATGTTAGATTTGAGAAACAAAGATCAATGCCATTAGTTCTTTCTCCTTAGATATGTAAATTTGATTGAAGGAAATTGAGAAGTAGAGAACACTGTGGCTTTTGTTTATAGCAGAATCGAATCCAGCGCCCTTTAGTGCAAGGCGACACCGTTAACCACTATTCTATGGGACATGCCCGAGTCTTTGTGGCGGCGTACTGTACACATTGGAGAATGATGACGATATATAAGAAATTTTATGCACACATCTAATTTCTTAAAAGTAATCTTCTTTGTACGTGCAAAACTGAATATATGATGGCAATAGAAATAACAAAATTCCCGCGTGCTAAAAATATTGCGCTCTCGTCTTTGGTACGACAGATTCAAGGTTCGATCCCTGGTAGGAAGTCCAAAATTTCTGTGATAGCCCAACATCGTGAGGACAATTGGGAAGCTACTTGAAATCAATATGTAAGCATTCAATCTCATCGTCGCATTTAACCCAATATGTAGAAAAGCAGCGTAAAATAACGAAATAGAAATGATTGATTGACTTGGTTCATTTTTACTTCACTTCTCAGACACTTTTTGGCTAATCGTGAAGATGAGAATGAGTTAAGATTAAATTGATGAAAGGACCATCACAAAGAAGACACATGCCCAGGCCGAGATTCAAACCCGCGACACACTGCTTCCTAGTGTAACCTGCTAACCACTCCACCACGAAGTTGACGGCGCAAATAGAAATGAAAATTAGAAAATGCCGTCTTGAATTTGCAGGAACCGAGTTCATCACCAAGGGCAAAAGATTTTCGCTCCCACTAGGATAGACAAATAACAGAAAATGCTTGATAAGTAATTTGACTCTCCATATTTCATGATATTATTATGTATGTAACTATTATTCGTTATATAACTTCGGATTAATTCTATTTGTATGTGTAGTCAACTTTCCCACCTAAGCAGCAGCCACAACGTCTGCATTTGCGGGTGGAGGCCAGGGTTGTTAAAGGTATAGGAATTTTAAATAAATTCAATTCCAGTCCAGGAGAGAAAATCAGCAAGTGTAAATGGGTTCTGGACCGTAAGGAACCTTTTCATGTGTAATTTTCAATTCGGTGTAGGAATATTTTTTCCAGATGAATTTAAATTCGGTCCAGGAACCTTATTTCCTGATGATTTTAAATACGGTCAACGAACATTTTTTTCTGGATCAGTTTAAATAGGATCCAAGTTCCGTATTGAACTGAAACAATTGGCAACTTCATACGAATGTAAATTGTGCGAGAGAAAAGGTTCCGGTCCTGTTACGGAACCCTGTAGAACAAATTAGAATGTATGCGTTTCTTGATCTTTAACAATGCCAGGGTTGTTAGAGTTCCAGGAATTGTAAATAAATTCATTTCCCATCCGGGAGAGAAAATCAGCAAGTGTAAATGGGTTCTAGGCCTCAATTCGGTTCAGGAATTTTTTTTTTGCGCATGAATTTAAATACTGTGCAGGAACTATTTTTCCGGTTGAATTTCAATACAGTCCGGGAATCTTGTTTGCGGCTGAATTTAAACACTGTCCAGGAACCTTTTTTCACGAATCAATTTAAATTCGGTGCATGAATCTTTTTCCAGATCAATTTAAATGCGATCCAGTAACCTTTTTTAATGGAACAATACACTACTTGGACCGAATTTATATTGTGCGAGAAAAAAAGCTTCCGGCCCTGCAACGGAACCCAATAGAACCCATTAGAACTTATTGATTCCTGGACCTTTGACAACCCTGGTGGACATTAAATGGAGAAAAATCAGAAAAAGTCGTAAAAATATGCAAAATTTGGAAACGTAATATTTCTAGAGCATGCACACTACTATAAAAAGTTGACTACTTACGTCGTTTCCTTCCATGAATGAAACGTGACTTATTCTTCATCACATGTGAGATCAAACATGTGGTTGATCAGTCGACCCTACTTCAATTTTTTCGAGAGGAAGACAAGCTGGCAGCTTCGCCGGCTCCCGTGGCGGAGTGGTTAGTACATCGTGCTACGATACCAGGTGTCCCGGGTTCGAATCCCGGACTGGGCATGGGTGTTTGTAGTGTCCATTGATACATTTCATCATATCATCACTAATCCCCATCTTCGCAATTAGCCAAATGTGGCAGAAAAGCGACGTAAAATGAACCAAATCGATCGAAATTTCACTCGCAATGCATGAAAATGAGATCTCAAGCACTCCGTGATCCTACCGGAATCTCGCGTTTACAGAAGCTAACTATGAAACCACTTCTCGGATCAAGCTGTTCTTCGAACTAGCTGACAGTCATCAATTGTCGACCAATCAACACAGTAGGGCAAAAAGAAGCAGATGTTTCTTGAAACTGAGTGGAAAGTTACCAAGGAAGGATATATAAAGTCGGTACATTACAAAGGTTTATATGGCCTTTCCCTTCATTGCAGGTTATGAGCACAAGTGTTGAGTGTGGGAACCTGAACGAACCGCGACATCTTTGTCATTCATCTCCCGCCAGAAAAGAGACAAACAGTAGAATTTTGTCTCTTGCAATTTGAAAAGCCTATGTCCACGCTGAACCATAAAGTAATTAACCCAGAAAGTCCTAGCTACCTGCAGTGCGTTTCGGCGCGGCCGATAACCAGAGCCAGATGAAGAGAAGATTTTGTGGGAAGGGGTGACCTGGCTTAGGCCTCCTGGTGTGCATGAAGGGAAAGTGTGTTTTCAAAAGGTCCCCGACTTCCCAGAAAGGGACGGCCCATAAAATCACTGCATTTCCTACCAATGCATCTGTTTGTGTTCAACCAAAGTGTATGTCGCCCTAGGATCCGAATTCTGTCGGTTGCGGGACTTCTTGAGTCTTTTGTCAACATGGTGTCAATCAGAGTTTCTTTCTGCCAAGGTCGTTGCACCTATAAATCGGCTCTTCAGCTTGAGTGGCAAAAGACATGTTGTACGGAGGAAAATAGCACCGGAAAAATTACCTTCTTAAATACCATGAAACCTGTAAAACATCCACAGATATTTATTCGGGGGTGGTCCCTCTGACAAAATACCAATATTCTCAAAATTCTTCGAACGGACTGTGTAAAACATTGCAATACTCCAAAACTAAACCTGCTCTGCAAGACAAGGAAAATGCCTCACTAAGCAATCAATGTGCCTTTGTTAAGTTGGCATGTTCAGTATGGCACTATATTTTAATTAATGCTGGTGGAATAAATCAATAAAGTTTGTTAAATGACAACGACTCCTTACCAAAAGAATATAATTATTCTTTACGGAAATCCCCTATAACGGTTGGGGGTTCGACGTGCTGACCCCACGTCAGCTGGTTAAAGATCTCCACACCTCTAGGTAGGATTGTGGGAGGGAGACTGGCAGTCGGGAGATAGGATAAGGCCCTTTCAGGGCTGTCGAAAAACGGGTTATTATTTATTTATAGATGCTTAAATATATGTGCAACCACACATATCTTTCCAGTGACTTATTGCAAGGGTTGGTTATTGTACTTGACTCAATAAAATAAACTTACTGTGTGAGGCAGATTCATACGAACTACCTAAAAATAGCCATAATAATAATAATAATAATAATAATAATAATAATTTATTTGAAAATTACGAAAATGTATTTACTTGTTGAGGAGTTGAGTTGAGTTGGTGTTTTAAGTCCACTTTATGCACAGTAAGACTAACAAGGACTGGACATACAGTTTAAAGTAAGATCCAGACCACTATGTGCCTCCACCCATGCATGGAACGCAGGACCCCTCGATTACAAAGCAACGATGCTATCACTGCGCCATCGGGGAGGCATCGTTTGTTAAGGAGGATTCTCAAAATCGGTCTTCACGAAATCGAAAAAAATATGCGACTCAAGAAATCGTACAGTTTATGAAGATAATTACTTTTAACATGTTGCGTGTTTTAGACTGTTTCAATAGAATAGTTATTTGATGCGAGTAATACTACTTGCAATGAGATATAATAATCTACATAGGCATCCTGCCATCATTATACTTATTTTATCGTGTATTGCGTTCTGATTCGGCACCACTTGCAACTGTTTGCATATATGTGGTTTACCGCTGGCAAGCGATCGTTCTTCAATCTGGTCACAAACTACTCAAGCTCGAAACATTATTTGGACGCAACGGTAACAACCAACGCCCAACCCTGCCTGTTGTTGACCTGCGACTGCGAGGGGTGGAAATATCGCTCCCTCAAAATTCCGAGAAACATCGAAGTGCTAGGTTCCTACACTGACATCCACTATAGCTAGAACCAGGAAAACAAGAAAAAATGTATTGTTTGGGGTTCGTGCCACTCACATTCAAGAGCAGTGTTTCAAACTGAAAGCAAATTTACTGAAACACTATTTTGCAATATTTGTCATGAAAGTAAACTTTTCAGCAAGTGTAGAACAGTTTGCCGGGGCCACGTGAACGTTTCGGGGGGCCAGTGCCCCCTCGTGCCCCCCCCTAACGACGTCCCTGCCTGTCACCGTCGCCGACGCCAGAAGCCCAGGGCCAGACCAACAGCAAGGGGTGAGTAGCGTTCAACAACACAGGCTCCCAACAATCCTTCATCAGTCTCCTTAAGGGTAGAGGTGGTTAGCCAAGTCAAACTTAAGACCTATCGTATTTATCTGAGCTACGTCCCGGCGTGACTCGATCCCGTACCTTACCCGACGTCACGCTACATGGTGGAGATAGCCGGCTCCACTCCGTGGAATTGCAGAAAATTTTAATTTTTTTTTTGCGTCACTCAAAACCCCATAATTTAAAATCCCCGCCGCACACAGCAGCAACCCTAGACATTCTTCTTTTTCGATAATACACTTGGTATTATAAACTCCCCACTCGTAAAATTTCTCTTCCGCTCACTATTCTTCATTTCTTGTGAATAAGTGCATAAAAATTCCCCCTCCCTAAATTCGCATGAACGAATCCCAAATTATTCTTCACGAAGAGCTAGACCGTTCTCTTGACCAGATTCTCTCCTTAGCCTCCGCTATTAATTCCCCCGCTCCTTCCCCCAGAATAACCAGATCCAAGGCTCAACATCCCGATTATCCCCAGTTTTTAGGTGGTCTAGAAACACCCAAACGAAAAAAGAAACACCCAGAACCCCAAACCAGTACACCTAAAACTAACACCCCTACCACCATCAATCCATCCCCGTCAATAATGTCCGTAAATATACCCCATGGTTTATACCCCGCCCCCTTCACAGGAAAAAACCCTCAAGAAGTTGAGCAGTTTTTTGAAAAGTTCGATAGCATTGCGGGCGCTTTGGCGTGGGAGGAAAATAAAAAACGCGAAATGTTGCCATTGTTCCTCGCAGACATAGCGCTCACATTTTTGAACGATCTCAAGAAGCAGCCAAACTTCAACACCCTCACCTTTCCGCAAATCAAAAAAGAATTAATTTCATTATTTAAAGGCAGTCACTTAGTCAGCATGCCCATCCAAATTTTATTAGAGACAAAGCAGGAAATTAACCAGCCCATTCATGATTATGTTATTCGTAAGAAAAATCTCGTCCTTCAATTCTTCCCGCAAGCGACGAACCCTCAAATCCTTTCCTATGTTGTGTCGGGACTTCGATCTAAACACATCGCTGCGATAGGAGACAAAGAGTTCACCGACACAAGTTCTCTTATTGCACATCTGCAGAATCAAGAAAGGCAAGACATGCTGATTCAAGCTAGACGCAATGAGGAACAAAGTGAAGCGATGAAACTGATAGATGCCGCTAAGTACATGCACTCCATTTACGCAACAGCCTCCCCTCAGTTTCCCAGCTCCAGCTGTACGCAACCACAGGTCAGCAACATGCATCCTTTCCCCACACCTCAGCCTGCTTCGTCATTTGTGACGTATTCCCCCCTACCCCCCTCCCGCAGATCTCTCAAGCTCCATACAACTTTCCTCCGCAGCGATCTTATCAAGCTACACCAGCTCTCCCGACCAACTCATGGCAAGTCCAAACCACGCCCACAGCCCCTCCTTCCCTCCCCTCCAGTCAAGCTCCACACACGCAGTCCGCTAGTTCTACCAGCGCGGCCGTTTCCCAGTCTTGCAACGCAATTTTGCCATCTGGCGGTTCAACAGCGAACCAACTAGATTCAGTCACGAACCAATTGCAAACCTTAACATTAGAAAATAAAGTTGAAGCGTTGTGTCACACTGTCCAGAACCTGGCAGATCAAATACAATCAAATAACAGTAATCAATTTCAGACCCGGCCTACTTTTTACGGCCAGGGGAATGGCAATCGCAGAGGTTCTACTCGCGGCATGAGACGTAATTTCAGATCTCGAGGTGGAAATAACAATTCAGCCGGGGGGCGACAAAATTCACAGTTTTCGCAATGCCAGATCTGTTTCCGTTCAAATCACTCTACCAGGGACTGTTTTTATAACCCAAACAATGAAAACAAGGACGATTTAAACTGAAAAACCGTGTGAATCGATGGGACGGATCCACACGCAAGACAAAATTTGACACAGTTCCTATCCTTGAAAAAAACAACCTATTCTTCATTCAAGCTCATGTAAATAATAACCCACTAGAAATTATGATTGACAACGCAAGCCAGATTAGTATTTGTCCTCAGCATTTAATTCCACCCAATGCAAAGAAAATTCAAATGCACAGCATTATTAAAGGCGTCACTGGTAACAGACTTCCTATCTCTGAAATTGTAATACTCCCCCTTCACATAGGAAGATATAGGTACTCCCACCCTTTTAGAGTTGTGCAATCCAACGAATTACCTCCTCTCCTTGGCAATGACTTCTTGAAGACACAAAATTGTGACATTTCACTTAGTACTAACCTGTTAACTCTTAGACGCTTAGGCCATATTCCAAACTATAACCTTCCCACAAAATCACACACCTACACCATCCCTGATGTGATTTTTTCTAAACTACACCCTACTAGCAACCAACACAGTTTAGTAACAATCCCAGAAAATGTAACCCTACAACCTAGAACCCGAACATATGTTCCAGTTTCCATCACTCCCCCCCTCCCTCACAATATCCTACTCACACCCTCTCAGGAAACACTCCTTACATACAATATCCTCATACCCCATGCTCTCCTTAACACTTCTTCCCCTCTGTTACTAATTCATAACCCCTCAGAGAAACCAGTCACACTCAAATCCAACACCCCACTTGGCCAAGCAACCCCCTGTGACATTCTAGTAGACATGACAGACACATCCAACACTGATACGACTACCACTACATACGCATGCACAGAAGACAATACAGAAAACACAAGACTGAAGGAAAGTCAGAAAAAATTTGACCCATCTTGCATTAGTATTAACCCTGACTTATCAGAGGCAGACAAACAAAAAATCATGAAGTTAGTATTTGCTTATGCTGATGTTTTAGCTTGGAAAGGCGATAAACTCACCACAACCCCAATTTATGAGTACGACATTGACATTGGCGACAATCAACCTCCCTATATGAGACAATACCCCATCCCTTTGAATCTTAGAGAGCAAATGAAAATTGAGCTTAACAAGCTCTTACAAGATGGAATCATTCGCAGGTCAGAAGGTAGTCCATTCCGACACCCAGTTCTCTTAGTGCGCAAGCGAGACAATTCGTTCCGCGTGGTGTCTGACCTTCGGGCGCTGAATAAAATTATTCAGCCCTCTTCTCTCCCAACACCTAACATTGATAACATTTTAGCAGACATGGCAGGCAAGAAATATTACACAACCCTTGACCTTAAATCGGCATTTTTTCAGGTAAAATTAACAGAAAGGTCAAAGAAGATGACCTCATTTGCAATTAGTAATTGTGGAAATTACGAGTATGAAGTATTGCCAATGGGATTGAAGACAAGTAGTCAGGTCATGAACAATGTAATGTCTATGGCTCTATCTGGCATAGATAGTTCCGAGATATCTGCATATACGGATGACATAATTTGCTACACAAACTCAGTTGACGCAATGCTACAAGTTTTACATAAAGTCTTTGCTAAATTACGTGCAGCCAATTTGAAACTAGGGCCAAATAAATGTAAATTTTGCTTTGAAGAAATTCCAGTCTTAGGCCATCTTGTGTCGCAAAAGGGATTCCAAATTTCTGATCACATCCTGCGTGCAATCAAAGAATTCCCTCCACCTAAATCTAAGAAGAATTTGAAATCTTTCCTAGGCATATGCAATTTCATCAGACGCTATGTACAAGGGTTTGCGGAACCCGCAGAATGTTTGTTCAAATTACTCAAAAAGAAAGTAAACTTTCATTGGCATGAAGAGCATCAGAAAAGCTTTGAGGCATTAAAAGACAAAATTATTTCCGCACCCATTCTTAGACCTTATGACCCAAAGCAAACTTCATGCGTATACATCGACGCGTCCTACCAGGGTATGGGCGGTTGTCTTATGCAGAAGGATGATGATGGAGTACTACATCCGATAGCCTTCTGCAGCAGACACCTTACAGACACTGAGAAAAAAGCAGATGTCTTTTCTCTTGAAATTGCAGCTGCCTTTTATGTCCTAAAATCATTCAAATTCTTCTTAATCAACACACCCTTTATAGTTTTCACAGATAACCATGCATTGTCTTACCTTAGAACAACAAAACAGTTGTCCGGGGTCCTTGCTCGAAGATCACTCTTCTTCCAAGAGTTCGACTTCCAAATCCACCATATCCCATCATCACAGAATGGTATTGCTGATGCATTATCGAGGAATCCTGTAGACCCAGCCCCTTCCTTGCCCAACGATACAGCACAAGACACTTCCCTTGACACAGACGAGGAGGACATACTAAATCAAGTCTTCGTGTTACAATCTGATGACTTTGACATAGGTACGGCACAAAGAGAGGACCCATACTTACAAGCATTAATCAAAATTCATGAAAACCACCCAGATGCTGATCACAAATTAGAGAAAACAGCCTACTCATTTGTTCTTGACAAAGGAATCCTTTATAGGAACACTAAATTTTCACCAGGCTATAGAAGACAGTTATGTATTCCCCAAAAACTAAGAAAAGAAGTGTTTCAATTAATTCACTGTAACAAAATGATGGCCGCACATCAAGGTGCTGCTAAAACATACTCCCATCTCTCTTTACGCTACTATTGGCCTAATCTAAAGAAATATGTGTACGCTGCAGTACGCAAATGCACTGAATGTCAAGTAGCAAAAAGAGCTCACGGAGCCATACAACATACACTGCAAACGAGCCCACCCGCTAGTCATCCCTTTAGCCAAATACATATTGACGTGTGTGGACCACTGACTTCAACCTCTGACACAGGACACAAATATTTTCTATCCGTTGTTGACAATTGTACCAGATTTGCCATAACTACAACCCTCCCCAACCATGATGCCAACTCAATAGCTAACGCCCTTGTCTCGCATGTTTTTCTCATTTTTGGTCTTCCAGAGACGATTATGCTTGACAGGAGCTCCCCGAACTGTAGCAAATTAATACAGGAATTATCCAAAATTACTAGTGTCACATTAAAATTTGTTGATACTGCTGCCCACTTCAGAAATGGTGTCGTCGAATCATCTTTTCACTACTTGAAATCCATCATGAAAACTTATGTGGTACAAAAACAAGGTAAATGGCATGAACTTTTGGCTAGCGCGACCCATGCCCACAATGTAAGTACACATCTTGGCATGAACAACTCCCCCTATTTTTTGCTATTTGGACAACACCCTAGGTTAATTGCAGATGCTGTTCTCCCTACTAATCCCAACACCACTATCCACTCTAATGAACACAGAATAGAACAACTCCAAGCCGCTCGAGAACTAGCACACAAACATTTAGCAAAGCGATTTGAGCAGCAAAAACAATGTGCCGACAAAAAGACACAACAAACAACCTACTCCCCTGGACAATTAGTGTATATTTTGGACACTACCCCTCATCCCCACGTACCCAAGGCATTTTCCTCCTCCTACAAATTTCAAGGGAAAATAATTTCACAAAACGACGCCAATTCCTATTTGGTGGAATACACCGATGGTCGTGGCAAACTGAAAACTGATGCTATCACGATTCACCGTTTGAAAACAAGGCACCTTGACTCGGACGAGTCTGTCACTTAAATATTCAATTTTTCACCGTTGCACAGTCCATTCACACTTTATAAATATTCTTTTCGCACCCACATGTCAATATAATACTTGTATTTTCGCATTTTTTTTTCTTCGCAACGCGATTTTTTCACCAAGACGCACACAAGAACGAGCACATGTAAAAACGGAAGTTCCGACATTTTGATTCACATAGTACCCTCTTCTTCCTGTTCCCTCCTCCTCAAATACTGTACACATAAAAGAGTCGGGAATTAACTTTAAAAGCAAGTTCGAAGACTAAAATAAACTTTCAATATTCCACAAAATAATAATAAAGAAGTAGAAAGTAAAAACGGCCAATCAGGAACGTAGTCTCTCAACTGACTACTGGTTGAGTACGTGAATTTTCACTCGCTTGAGACAACGCGATTTTTTTTCTGTCTGCAGCAAGCAGATGGTAAAAAAAAAAAAAAAACTCGCACAAGTATCTGCGCATGCGCGACCTACCCGTAGACGAATCTCGCACAGCTGACGATGTAGCAATCGCCGATGTAGCAAATACATCGCGGAGCGCAAAACGTAAACAAATGGTAATAAAATACAAACAAATAAAAATGCAGAAGTTTATATTATAAACTATTCAGTCTCGAGAATCTCTTGCATTACAGCTTGTTATTCCTTCTCTTTTCAAATTATCATTAGTGCTCTTTTACCTTTTTATTTGAGTAGCTAACTCGGAAAACATTTTTTCATCACAAATCTCATGCTTAATACATGATATTTTTTTTTTTATGCAAACTCAGTTTTAAATTTGTATCTTTGTCCCTTTCAGGGTTCACTACCGACAATGGCAGTAATGTTACTACTTTCCCTTTTTTCCCTCATTTTTTCGGTCACCACGGCGACTGAACATGTGAAAATCATCTCGGGAATTTATCTGAAAGAACTACCAGGAACCATCCCTTATCATTATACCATCCCCATCTACTATAATGTGAAATTAGAAATGCCTAAACCCCAGCACTTCCCATCAACACTACATAATGCCATGTGCAACAAAGGCGACGAAGATTCCAACCAATGTAAACTTGCGGTCCAACTCCAAAATTTTCATTCACACCTTTTTTCACACCTTTCCCTCTTCACAAGACCCACTCCCAACACTTCCGTAGTTAGACAAAAACGTGCACTCCTTGGCTTTATAAGTAGCATTGCTAACTATTGCTGTGATTTTGCCACTACTAAGCAACTAGAACCCTTATTCCAAAATGCTCATGAAGTAAAACAAACGATATCTAACATTAAACTACAACTGCAAGCTAATCATATTTTCTATCAAAATTTAACTGGTGAAATTCACTCTTTCCAACATCAGATTGAGGATGTTTTTACTGAATATGCTAATCACTCTGATAATTTGGCTAGAAATCAGGAAGCATTAATTAATAAACTCAAAAATTTAACAATCAAAGATGCGCATCAAGCACAGGCATATCTCATCGAATTTATGACCCTAACCTTACAGCTTAGCCAAATTTTCACCCTTTTTGAATATGAGAATACCATTAACAATTGTAAACATCATTTTCTCTCTGAACATGTAGTATCTAAAACAACACTGCACCGAGACTTGAAAAAGATTCAAAAAAATATTCTTCCTACTGGATTTGATATAGCGATTCCTCTCACCCTTATTGACATGTATTATCAGATACCACTGTCCCAATGCAGAATTTCTGCTGATGCTGTCAATATTGAGTTGAAGGTGCCTATCACTTCCACTCAGAAGAAATATAAACTTTATTTAGCAATCCCTGTCCCCTTTTCATATCAAAATTTAACATGCGTAGTGTCGCATAATCCATCGTATATCGCCATTGATGATTCTCATAATGTTGTCACTATTAGCGGTACAGACCTTGAAAATTGTCAGGTCCATACACGGAAATTGTGCCTTCTGCCTTCTCACACAGGAAGACACGATGGGCTCAATTTCTGTTTTTCCAAATTGATTCAAGCAACAACCGTGGCTGATACGATGAATGGGTGTACCTACACATGTCACGAATCCCACCTCACTGATGTGGTCAAATTAGATTTGAATGTTTATGCAATAATTAATCCTCCTCCTACCATCACCTTTTTTTATGCTAATGGCTCCACTTTACATTATAATCTTACCACTTTTCACGAACCCGGTGCAGTATTGTTACACGTGGCTTGCCGTACAGATGTACTTATCACCCCCGATATCAAAATTCATGCTATTTTTCCTTGTGGTTTCGATCATTCAACAATCCACCGAACAATTCATATCCTTCCTGCTGCCTGGACCAACAATCCCAATTTTCTACTCGACACCCATTATAAGATTTCCCCCCTTGTGAATGCAACGGCTCTTTATCATAAACAATGGACATTTCATATCCCTCACCTTAACCTCTCCCAATATAAAGTTCTTGACATCCCTCCTATAACTCCACTTTACAGACATGCAGATTTTCCTATCATTATAATTTTTGTCTGGCTCACATGTCTCACTCTAGGTGTCATATACCAATTTAAACTTCTCCACATTCCCCTTTTCTTATGTTTTACTTCTAAGGCTCGTGCACTTACCCCTCATGACCTTGTAAAATCTCCTGCTCATACAACCACCTATCTCTTCTTAATTTTCATAGCTCTGCTGCTTCTCTGTATTTGCATTACCTACATGTACTTACGTCTAAAACGTCACACTTCTTGCTATTCATGTTGTCACCGGCGAACCCCATCTCCTCCTAAGACATGTTCCGTCCCTATTATTAGTTCTCCTATTTCCGTAGCTGCTATATCTCAACGTCCCGCACATTCCCCACCACCCCCTCCCACTCTTCGTCAACTTACAACTCCCACTCGCTTAGCTCCTCCTCTTCCCACACGTATCACCTTCGATGATGGCTACTGTCTACCCACCCCTGTCATTTCACTTATGTCACCTTCGACTCCAACCTTTACTCTTCCGCACTTAGGCGAACACCTTTTATTATAACTTCCCCTTCCCTACGCTTGTCGGCTCCCCCTTGCACAACGTCACCATCTGGCCATACTACACTCACGGTGTTCTCAAGCTTCTCTTCGGCAGTTCCGCATAGAGCCAGTCACCCAGCAGTCGGTCAGCGAGGAATTATCATGGCGCAGCAGTCATCCTGGAGCAGCTGTACAAGCAGCCAGCCAGCAGATATCTTATTTCAGCTCATCATGCAGACATCATGCAGCCAGCCAACCAGCTGACATCTTATTGCAGACATCATGCAATCCTCATGCGGCTCATCATTGCAGCCAGCCAGACACCATGCAGACATCATGCAGCCAGCCAGCCAGGAGCCTTCCCATTGCAGCAGACATCATGATGCAGACATCATGCAGCCAGCCAGCCAGCAGATATCTTATTTCAGCTCATCATGCAGCCCGCCAGTCGGCCAGTGGACATCATGCAGACACCATGCAGCCAGCCAACCAGTGGACATCTTATTGCAGACATCATGCAGTCCTCATGCGGCTCATCATGCAGACATCATGCAGCCAGCCAGCCAGCAGGCATCCTATTGCAGCCAGCCAGACACCATGCAGACATCATGCAGCCAGCCAGCCAGGGGCCTTCCCATTGCAGCAGACATCATGATGCAGACATCATGCAGCCGGCCAGCCAGCAGATATCTTATTGCAGCAGACATCATGATGCAGACATCATGCAGCCAGCCAGACACCATGCCGCCATCCTGCAGCAAGCACATAAACATGTAGCCAGCAGACCACAGGCAGCCTGCAGCTCAGCATACCACCAGTAGTCAGCATTCCAGCTGAACATGCAGCCAGACCCGTGCAGTACAGCTATGCCGACAGCTCCAACTTTTTTTTTTATTTTATTTTTCCACATTATTATATACAGGGTTTTTATTTTTCTTTACTCAATGTACTTTCAATTATTCTTTCAAAATATACTCTCCATAACCATCTCTACTCTGCTTCGTAACCACTCACAGTGGATACATCTTGGCCAGGGGAATGATGAAGGAATTGGGAGCATAAAAGTCGAAACATTAATTTGCCTCAAACATCGCTCTGAAGCTCGCAAGTTGAACGCTCATTCACCCCACATTCCACCGGATGCAGAGCCGAGCAACAATAATTTTCCACTCGGCTCTGCACAGTCAGCAAGGCAACGGCCCTCGCCAGCGGTGAGTGCACCTCCACTGTAAATTTCCATCTGCATCCAGGGATACCCCAGGTGCACAGTGGAGGTGCAAAGTCCACCAACCTATGACTCAAATCCAATGTATAAAACCGCTGGAGACAGTAAATCGATCTCTCACTTCGCTCCAATATCACCACCAAACTGATCGACGAGAAGAGGACGACGGCCTGCTGAGAGATCGCGACACTACGAGGCGGCAACAAGCGAGAAGTCCATAAGCAGTCCGGATTAAGCCAACCGAAGAATCTGCAAGAATAAAACAAGTCGCCGAATTGCCTGCCGTCTCTTATCGTCATCTTCGATCTCTCCAGCGGACGCCTGTCACCGTCGCCGACGCCAGAAGCCCAGGGCCAGACCAACAGCAAGGGGTGAGTAGCGTTCAACAACACAGGCTCCCAACAATCCTTCATCAGTCTCCTTAAGGGTAGAGGTGGTTAGCCAAGTCAAACTTAAGACCTATCGTATTTATCTGAGCTACGTCCCGGCGTGACTCGATCCCGTACCTTACCCGACGTCACGCTACAATATATATATATATATATATATATATATATATATATATATATATATATATATATATACATACATACATACATACATACATACATACATACACCCAGTATACAGGGTGTCGCAAAACACTTTCAACAACGCTTGCGTGCTGGTAGATATCATAAAAACAAGTAACTTTTCCCTATAAAGTTTACCTCGAAAGCGCTTAGTTTCTGCTCTATAAGCGCTTAAAGTCTATCCTGTACGTTTGCAACCCAACACAGCAAACGCTTGCTCTGACATAACTAGCAGGGGCGCGTGGCAGGGTTGCCACTAGCGTTCCTCGTTAAGGGAGACGACTTAA